>NC_057814.1:123545682-123686729 GCF_018294505.1 Triticum aestivum | reverse complement strand
CCTGACACCACACCCCGACCCCGACCCTGATACCCCGACACGACACCCCGACCCGGACACCCTGACACCCTGACACCACACCCCGACCCCATATATATTTGTGTTGATCGGGTGTATTTTTTTATGGTCATGATTATGATACACTTAAATTATATACATATTATTATGTTCATGTCAGGTATCCAATTTTTTTATGTTGTACTAATTTCGTTTACTTTTTGTCATTGCAGGTGTTGACAAGATGGTGGGCAAGGGTCCAGAGCGCCCTGAGCCTCCTGCGAGCGCTACTGGGAGGGGTGGTTCCATTATTGCAGCGCATCCCCTCAGGAGAACGGTGCAGGACAGTATGCAGACAGCTGCGGCGGGCGCTTCTTCTACGGCTGGGAGAGGTCGGGGGAGGACGAAGAAGGCTGGTAGAGGTGGACGTGGCAGCGGGATAGGTAGGAAGGCTGCGGAGCCTTCCTCGCCGCCACCCTCAGCTGATTCACCCGACCACAGGAATGCTCCGTCTTACGTGGACCCGTCTCGGACTCCGGTCCATGAGCCTCCGGTTGCTGATCCTTCCCCCCACCAGACTCAGGTCGCCGATCCTTCACCCCACACGAGTCCGGTCCTAGAGTCTTTGTCTCAGAAGACTCCGGTCACGGGGTCTTCGTCCCAGAAGACTCCGGTCACGGGGTCTTCATCCCAGAAGACTCCGGTCACGGGGTCTTCGTCCCAGAAGACTCCGGTCACGGGGTCTTCGGCCCACGAGACTCCGGAGGCTAGTGGCTCGGAGGATGGTACCGAGGACACCTTTTTAGAAGATAGCTACAGCGACGACGAGCTGGTTGAGAAGGGCAAGAAGGTCTACAAGCGTGGCTGTACAAAGCTCCCACCCGTGCCGACGACCCCCGACCAGAGGTGGTTGATTGCGCCTAAAGGGTTGAAGTAAGTGCATTTACTATTTTTTAACCTTTTTCCTTCATGTTCCTTCAAATTAATTTCTAATGCGTTGGCCTTGTCATACTGCAGGGGCTGGGTACGCCCCCGTGGTTCCTGTAGGCCCAACCAGGTCCTTGGTGTGCTTTGCCGGCAGCACTTCCCTGGGTGGGTCACGTTGCCCGGTGAGGGTCAGGTTCCACAACTAGCACTGACCTGGGAGCTGTACTCGGTTGCCCTGGCCCCGCCGAAAGAGAGGGTCGACGGTGTCTTGTGCGAGACGGTGGCCGACATTGTGTTCCGTCGGTTTTGGGTAATTTCTCCTTTACCGAATTAAAAATGAACACTACCTAGTGATTGTACTAATCAGTGTTGCCTTGTTTGATTGCAGACCTTCTACAGGGTTTTAGAGGGAGAGTAGGAGGCCGCGTGTATGGTTGTTGAAAACAAGTGCAAGCGCCTACTTCAGAACTTAAGGCACGAGGCTCAGGTGCAGGCCGTTCGAGACTACTATGCCTCGAAGGGTATTAGGAGGGGCAAGCAGAAGTGTCGCGGCAAGTTTCTGAGTAAGGAGAAGTACATGCAGGTAATTACCTATTCTTAAGGCCTTGAACTTAGTTTTCTTGATTTGATTCGTAGGCGTAGCGCTGAAATTTCTCTTGACTCACTTAGGTGCCCCCGAGATGGTGTGTGGATAAGATGGACTGTTGGGAGGCGTTGGTGGATGCGTGGTGCTCTGCCCAATGGAAAGTCGAACACCAAAGGGCCAAGGATAAGCGCGACCAAATGGAAGGTGTGCCACACCATCAAGGGAGCTCCAACCTGTTTGAGTACGGGGATAACTGGGTATGTGGTTTGCTACATGATTCATGCAATTCATTCTTTATGCTAGCATTTATCCCTTCCAAAATGACTTAATTAATATGCTTAGTTAGTTAAAAAATGGCATAACTACCTTGGATAGTTCATTTATGACATATTTAGCTCTAAAATGACATAATAACCTTAGATAGCTCTATAAAATGACTTAATATGCTATAGTTAGCTCTAAAATGACATAATAACCTTGGATAGCTCAATAATGACATAATTAGCATACTTTGGTCAAAAATGGCGATCTTGGTTACCTCGAAAATGACCTAAACTTAGCTTATTTTCCTCGAAAATGACATAATAACCTTTCTTAGCTCCAAAATGACCTATTTACATAGCAATATCATTCTTCATGCTAGCTTGAGCCCTTAACTAATATTTGTTCCTCTCTCTCAGGCGCACCACCACAAGAAGCCTGTGCCAGGTCTGTTCGACCTCTATGGCATGACCCATATGGCCCCGTACAAGAAGGCCAAGCCATTCACGGAGTCTGACCTAGATGATCCAGAGAGCTTCACCAACAAGACCTCCCACCACAAGCTTGTGAAGTACAGAGACGAGGGGAAGGCGAGGAAAGGGGAGGACTTTAACCCGAGCCAGGATCCTTTTGATATAGAGCTGGTGATGATATCTGGTGGCGGGAGGTCCCATGGATCTCAAGCCATTGGTGATGGACTGATAAGTTGTCCTAAGACTCTCCCGCAGATCAAGAAGCGCCTGAGTAGCTCTGATCCTGAGATAACGCCTCGTGCACGGCCCGCGGAGATCGCCATGGCGGTAAGTTATACGGACTCTCTCACCTTTCCTCCATTACATTGTGTGTGCGTCCGTCGATGATTACAATGCTAACGAGGAGTGGTGTGTTGCAGGCTATTGTTGAGAAAGAGAGATTGAAGACGAAGGAGCTTGTGGAGGAGGCAAAAAGGGAGGCACAAAGGGAGGCGGCGGAGAGGGAGAGGGAGATGGAGGAGAGGACGGCTAAGCTGTTGGAGGAGGAGAGGAACCGGAACGACAACGCTAACCGGGCCCTATACGAGCTCATCGTGGTATGTTTCTCGTGCATATTAGCCCAATCATGCACGTAATGTTCGCATTACTATCTAATATGACTGACTCGTGAGAACCAAATGTGCAGAGCTTGTGCGAGAAAAACGGTCAGGCCCCTCCGCCGATGCCCCAGATTGCTCCGGCGACCACGGTGAGTTTGATTTGAATGGTCGTTGCTTATTACTATTCACATTTCAGTTTGCGAACTTGCTAACGAGACATTATGGGAAATGATCTTTGGTGCAACATGGCTCCCGACAAGCATCGACCACTCCTTCTGCCAATAATGCCGGAACCCCGACCGGTCCTTCACCTCCGTCTGGCACTGGCGCATCCCCGACCATTCCTACACCTCCGTGATAACGGTATTTTTCTTCTTAATTAGCGTGTTTAGTCCATTTATGACATAATTGAGCCTATTTAGTCCACAAATGACATAATAAGATGAAGAAAATCATGGAAGAGGAAGGAAAGAAGGAATAGGAAGAAAAGAAGAAGACGAAGGAGAAGAAGAAGAAGACTAGAAGAAGAAGAAGATCTTCTTCTTCTTCTTCTTCTAGTCTTCTTCTTCTCCTCCTCCTCCTCCTCCTCCTTCTTCTTCTAGTTTTCTTCTTCTTCTTCTTCTTCTTCTTCTCCAAAATGAAGTTAGCTCTAAGTTATATAAAAAATGGCATAATATGCTTAGTTAGGTCAAAAATGGCATAATTAGCTAGGTAAGCTCAAAAATGGCATTTTTCTTCTTATTTAGCCTATTTAGTCCATTTATGACATAATTTAGCCTATTTAGTCCACAAATGACATAATAAGATGAAGAAAATCAAGGAAGAGGAAGAAAAGAAGGAATGGTAAGAAAAGAAGAAGAAGAAGAGGAAGAAGAAAAAGAAGGAGAAGAAAAGAAGATTCTTCTTCTAGTTTACTTCTTCTTCTTCTTCTCCAAAATGAAGTAAGCTCTAAGTTATATCTCATAATATGCTTAGTTAGGTCAAAAATGGCATAATTATCTCCAAAATGAACTTCTTCTTCATTTTCTTCTTCTTCTTCTTCTTCTTCTTCTTGTTCTTCTGATTCTAGTCTTCTTCTTCTAGCTTTCTTGTTTCCCATTTTGCAGATTTAATTCACTATATGGAAGCTTGCATGGATGGAGTGCTTGTTTCCCTTTTCTTTTTTTCGTTTGTATCGATGAAAAATGTGGAACTTGTTATATGGATGCATGGAACAATGTGTTGGATGAACATTGTGATGTTACTGTAATATGTATGGATGGAACTCTGTTTCTTATTATGTATGTATGTTGTCATGGATGGAGCTATATGTGTTGGATACATCATATGTCTGCTGTGCATGTGAAAAAATATATATGTATATCCGTGTGTGAATTCCTGTGAAATTAAATGGATTCAAATAAAAACAGGGGATATGTAGCCTCTTTGCCGTCTGCTAGCCTAGGACGGCCACCGCACTGCCGTCCGTTGTCTTTGCCGTCTGCTGGCCTAAATCCTTTGCCATCCGCTTCTGGGAAGCGGACGACAAAGAAGGCCTTTGCTGGCACGTGTTCAGACGGACAGTTTGCCGTCTACTGGCGGACGGCAAAGACGTTTGCCGTCCGTGATCCATGCCTTTGCCTTCCGCCATGGCGGACGGCAAAGAAGCTGATTCCAGTAGTGGAAGGGTGAGAGTGCGTATAATCCATGGACTCAACATTAGTCATAAAGAACTCACATACTTATTGCAAAAATCTACAAGTCATCAAAACCAAGCACTGCACGCATGCTCCTAGGGGAAGGGTTGGTAGGAGTTAACCATTGCGCGATCCCGACCTCCACACAAAGGAAGACAATCAAAGAAATACCTCATGCTTCAAATTTGTCACACAACGGTTACCATACGTGCATGCTACGAGACTTGCAAACCTCAACACAAGTATTTCTCAAATTCACAACTACTATACTAGCATGACTCTAATATCACCATCCTCATATCTCAAAACAATCATCAAGCATCAAACTTCTCATAGTATTCAATGCACTTTTTATGAAAGTTTTTATTATATCCATCTTGGATGCCCATCATATTAGGACTAAATTCATAACCAAAGCAAATTACCATGCTGTTTAAGACTCTCAAAATAATATAAGTGAAGCATGATAGTTCATCTATTTCTTCAAAATAAAACCACCGCTATGCTCTAAAAGGATATAAGTGAAGCACTAGAGCAAATGACAAACTACTCCGAAAGATATAAGTGAAGATCAATGAGTAGTCAAATAATTATGCAACTATGTGAAGACTCTCTAACATTTAAGAGTTTCAGATCTTGGGATATTATTCAAACAGCAAGTAAAACAAAACAAAATGACATTTCAAGGATAGCACACATCATGTGAAGAAGCAAAAACTTAGGTTCAACCGATACTAACCGATAATTGTTGAAGAAGAAAGGTGGGATGCCTACCGGGGCATCCCCAAGCTTAGATGCTCGAGACTTCTTGAAATATTATCTTGAGATGCCTTGGGCATCCCCAAGCTTGAGATTTTATGTCTCCTTAATTCCTTTTATATCTCGGTTTCCCTAAATCTCAAATACTACACCCACACAAAACTCAACAAGAACTCGTGAGATAAGTTAGTATAAACCAATGCAAAAACCTTATCATTCTCTACTGTAGTGCTACCTCTTGAGCACATCGTTGGTTTTCCCTTGAAGAGGAAAGGGTGATGCAGCAAAGTAGCGTAAGTATTTCCCTCAGTTTTTGAGAACCAATGTATCAATCCAGTAGGAGGCCACGCTCAAGTCCCTCGTACCTGCACAAACAAATAAGAACCTTGCAACCAACGCGATAAAGGGGTTGTCAATCCCTTCACAGCCAGTTGCAAAAGTGAGATCTGATAGAGATGATAAGATAATATTTTTGGTATTTTTAAGATAAAGACTAAAAGTAAAGAAAGCAAAATAAACGGCGACAGAAATAACTAGTTGACGGGAGATTAATATAATGGAAAATAGACCCGGGGGCCATAGGTTTCACTAGTGGCTTCTCTGAAGATAGCATAAGTATTACAGTGGGTGAACAAATTACTGTCGAGCAATTGATAGAATTGAGCATAGTTATGAGAATATCTAGGTATGATCATGTATATAGGCATCACGTCCGTGACAAGTAGACCGACTCCTGCCTGCATCTACTACTATTACTCCACACATCGACCGCTATCCATCATGCATCTAGAGTATTAAGTTCATAAGAACAGAGTAACGCATTAGGCAAGATGACATGATGTAGAGGGATAAACTCAAGAAATATGATATAAACCCCATCTTTTTATCCTCGATGGCAACAATACAATACGTGTCGTTTCTCCTACTGTCACTGGGATCGAGCACCGCAAGATTGAACCCAAAGCTAAGCACTTCTCCCATTGCAAGAAAGATCAATCTAGTAGGCCAAACCAAACTGATAAGTCGAAGAGACTTGCAAATATAACCAATCATACATAAAAGAATTCAGAGGATATTCAAATATTGTTCATAGATAATCTTGATCATAGACCCACAATTCATCGGATCTCGACAAACACACCACAAAAGAAGATTACATTGAATAGATCTCCAAGAGAATCAAGGAGAACTTTGTATTGAGATCCAAAGAGAGAGAAGAAGCCATCTAGCTAATAACTATGGACCCGAAGGTCTGAGGTAAACTACTCACGCATCATCGGAGAGGCCATGGTGTTGATGTAGAAGCCCTCCGTGATCAATGCCCGCTCCAACGGAGCGCCGGAAAAGGGCCCAAGATGGGATCTCATGGGTACAAAAGGTTGTGGCGGTGGAAATAGGGTTTCGTGGTGCTCCTGGATGTTTTTGGGGTACATAGGTATATATAGGAGGAAGAAGTAGGTCAGTGGAGCTACGAGGGGCCCACGAGGGTGGGGGGCGCGCCTCCCTGCCTCGTGGCCTCCTCGTTGATTGCTTGACATCCACTCCAAGTCCTCTGGATCACGTTTGTTCCGAAAATCACGTTCCCGAAGGTTTCATTCCGTCTGGACTCCATTTGATATTCCTTTTCTGCGAAACACTGAAATAGGAAAAAAAACAGCAATTTGGGTTGGGCCTCCGGTTAATAGGTTAGTCCCAAAAATAATATAGAAGTGTATGATAAAGCCCATTAAACATCCAAATCAGATAATATAATAGCATGGAATAATCAAAAATTATAGATACGTTGGAGACGTATCAAGCATCCCCAAGCTTAATTCCTGCTCGTCCTCGAGTAGGTAAACGATAAAAACAGAATTTTTGATGTGGAATGCTACCTAGCATATTTCTCAATGTAACTTTCTTTATTGTGGCATGAATGTTCAGATTTGAAAGATTCAAGATAAAAGTTTAATATTGACATAAAAATAATAGTACTTCAAGCATAGTAACTAAGCAATTATGTCTTCTAAAAATAACATTGCTAAAGTAAATTCATCCCTACAAAATCATATGGTTTGGCTATGTCCCATCTTCGTCACACAAAATATTCAAATCATGCACAACCTCGGTTTCAGCCAAGCAATTGTTTCATACTTAAGAATTTTCAAACTTTTTCAACCTTCACGCAATACATGAGCGTGAGCCATGGACATAACACTATGAGTGGAATAGAATATGATGGTGGGGGTTGTGTGGAGAAGACAAAAAAGGAGAAAGTCTCACGTTGACGCGGCTAATCAACGGGCTATGGAGATTCCCATCAATTGATGTGAACGCAAGGAGTTGGGATTGCCATGCAACGGATGCACTAGAGCTATAAATGTATGAAAGCTCAACAAATGAAACTAAGTGGGTGTGCATCCAACTTGCTTGCTCACGAAGACCTAGGGCATTTGAGGAAGCCCATTGTTGGAATATACAAGCCAAGTTCAATAATGAAAAATTCCCACTGGTATATGAAAGTGACAAAACAAGAGACTCTCTATCATAAAGATCATGGTGCTACTTTGAAGCACAACTGTGGAAAAAGAGATAGTAGCATTGTCCCCCTTTTTTATTTCTTCTCTTTTTTTGGGCCTTCTTTTTTCTGGCCTTTCCCTTTTTTAGGACAATGCTCTATGAATGATGATCATCACACTTCTATTTATTTACAACTCAATGATTACAACTCGATACTAGAACAAAATATGACTCTAAATGAATGCCTCCGGCGGTGTACCGGGATGGGGAATGAATCAAGAGTGACATGTATGAAATAATATGCATGGTGGCTTTGCCACAAATACGATGTCAACTACATGATCATGCATGGCAATATGACAATGATGAAGCGTGTCATAATAAACGGAATGGTGGAAAGTTGCATGGCAATATATCTCGGAATGGCTATGGAAATGCCATGATAGGTAGGTATGGTGCCTGTTTTGAGGAAGATATAAGGAGGTTTATGTGTGATAGAGCGTATCATATCACGGGGTTTGGATGCACCGGCGAAATTTGCACCAACTCTCAAGGTGAGAAAGGGCAATGCACGGCACCGAAGAGGCTAGCAATGATGGAAGGGTGAGAGTGCGTATAATCCATGGACTCAACATTAGTCATAAAGAACTCACATACTTATTGCAAAAATCTACAAGTCATCAAAACCAAGCACTACACGCATGCTCCTAGGGGGGAGGTTGGTAGGAGTTAACCATCGCGCGCCCCCGACCTCCACAGAAAGGATGACACTCAAAGAACACTTCATGTTTCAAATTTGTTACACAACGGTTACCATACGTGCATGCTATGGGACTTGCAAACGTCAACACAAGTATTTCTTAATTTCACAATTACTCAACTTGCACAACTTTAATATCACTATCTCCATATCTCAAAACAATCATCAAGTATCAAACTTCTCATAGTATTCAATGCACTTTATATGATAGTTTTTATTATACCTATTTTGGATGCCTATTACTTTAGGACTAATTTAAACCAAAGCAAAATACCATGCTGTTCTAAAAGACTCTCAAAATAATTTAAGTGAAGCATGAGAGATCAATAATTTCTATAAAATAAAATCACCACCGTGCTCTGAAAAGTTATAAGTGAAGCACTAGAGCAAAATTATCTAACTCAAAATATATAAGTGAAGCACATAGAGTATTCTAATAAATTCCGATTCATGTGTGTCTCTCCCAAAAGGTGTGTATAGCAAGGATGATTGTGGTAAACTAAAAAGAAAAGACTCAAATCATACAATACGCTCCAAGCAAAACAAATATCATGTGGTGAATAAAAAGATAGCATCAAGTAAAGTTACCGATGGACGAAGACGAAAGAGGGGATGCCTTCCGGGGCATCCCCAAGCTTAGGCTTTTGGTTGTCCTTGAATTTTACCTTGGGGTGCCTTGGGCATCCCAAAGCTTAGGCTCTTGCCACTCCTTATTCCATAATCCATCAAATCTTTACCCAAAAACTTGAAAACTTCACAACACAAAACTCAACAGAAAATCTCATAAGCTCCGTTAGCGAAATAAAACAAACCACCACTTCAAGTTACTGTAATGACCTCATTCTTTATTTATAGTGGTGTTAAACCTACTGTATTCCAACTTCTCTATGGTTCATAACCTCCGATACTAGCCATAGATTCATCAAAATAAGCAAACAACACACGAAATACAGAACTGGCTGTAGTAATCTGTATCAAACGCAAACTTCTGGAACTTAAAAATACTACCAAATTAGGAAGTCCTAGATAATTTGTTTACTAAACTACTGCAAGAAGAATCAACTGAAAATCACGTTTTTGTGATTTATGAAAACTAATCTCGTGCGCGCAAAGTTTCTGTATTTTACAGCAAGATCAAATAACTATCACCGTAGGTTATCCTAAAGGTTTTACTTGGCACAAACACTAATTAAAACATAAAAACAAATCTAACCAGAGGCTAGATGAATTATTTATTCAAAAACCGAAAGTAAAAGCAAGGAACAAAAATAAAACTGGGTTGCCTCCCAACAAGCGCTATCGTTTAACGCCCCTAGCTAGGCATTAATAATTTTGATGATGCTCACATGAAAGACAAGAATTGAAGCACAAAGAGAGCATCATGAAACACGTTACAAACACATCTAAGTGTAACATACTTCCTATGCATAGGCATGTTGTAGGCAAACAAATTATCATAGCAAGCAAAAACTAGCATATGCAAGGAAGCGGAAAGAAACAATAGCAATCTCAACATAACGAGAGGTATTTTAGTAACATGAAAATTTCTACAACCATATTTTCCTCTCTCATAATAATTACATGTGGGATCATAAGCAAATTCAACAAAATAGCTATCACATAAAATATTTTCAACACAATAGCATGCAAAGTTGACACTCTTCCAAAATAGTGGGATTATCATTAAATAAAGTCATGACCTCTCCAAACCCACTTTTATCAAAAATACCATAAGATTGAACATTCTCCAAATATGTGGGATCTAAAGTTGACACTCTTCCAAACTCACTTTCGATATTATTGCAAACACTATTATCAATCTCATATTCATCATGGGGCTTAAATAAATTTTCAAGATCATAAGAAGAACCACCCCAATCATGATCATTGCAACAAGTAGTAGACATAGCGAAACTAGCATCCCAAGCTTAGGGTTTTGCATATTATTAGCACAATTGACATCAAGAGAATTTATAATATCATCATTGCAATCATGCTTTTTATTCAAGGAGCTACCGTGAATCTCTTCATAAATTTCTTCATCACAATTTCCAGATTCACGAATTTCAAGCAAAACCTCATAAAGATAATCTAGTGCACTCAAATCACTAGAAATTGGTTCATCATAATTGGATCTCTTAAAAAGATTAGCAAGCGGATGAGGATCCATAGATCTTAGGTTCTCTGTTTAGCAATAAATACTCAACTATTCCAACCAAACGAGCAAACGAGACAAGTAAGACATCAAGGCAAACGAAAAGATGAATGGAAGGAGGGCGAAGAAAAGGCAAAGGCAAAGGTGAAGTGGGGGAGAGGAAAATGGCAAATAATGTAATGCGAGGGATAAGAGTTTGTGATGGGTAATTGGTATGTCTTGACTTGTGCGTAGACTCCCCGGCAACGGCGCCAGAAATCCTTCTTGCTACCTCTTGAGCACAGCGTTGGTTTTTCCTTGAAGAGGAAAGGGTGATGCAGCAAACTAGCGTAAGTATTTCCCTCAGTTTTTGAGAACCAAGGTATCAATCCAGTAGGAGGCCACGCTCAAGTCCCTCGTACCTGCACAAACAAACAAGAACCTTGCAACCAACGCGATAAAGGGGTTGTCAATCCCTTCACGACCACTTGCAAAAGTGAGATCTGATAGAGATGATAAGATAATATTTTTGGTATTTTTATGATAAAGACTAAAAGTAAAGAAAGCAAAATAAACGGCGACACAAATAACTAGTTGACGGGAGATTAATATAATGGAAAATAGACCCGGGGGCCATAGGTTTCACTAGTGGCTTCTCTCGAGATAGCATAAGTATTACGGTGGGTGAACAAATTACCGTCGAGCAATTGATAGAATTGAGCATAGTTATGAGAATATCTAGGTATGATCATGTATATAGGCATCACGTCCGTGACAAGTAGACCGACTCCTGCCTGCATCTACTACTATTACTCCACACATCGACCGCTATCCATCATGCATCTAGAGTATTATGTTCATAAGAACAGAGTAACGCATTAGGCAAGATGACATGATGTAGAGGGATAAACTCAAGCAATATGATATAAAACCCATATTTTTATCCTCGATGGCAACAATACAATAGTGTCGTTTCCCGTACTGTCACTGGGATCAAGCACCGCAAGATTGAACCCAAAGCTAAGCACTTCTCCCATTGCAAGAAAGATCAATCTAGTAGGCCAACCCAAACTGATATTTCGAAGAGACTTGCAAAGATAACCAATCATACATAAAAGAATTCAGAGGAGATTCAAATATTGTTCATAGATAATCTTGATCATAAACCCACAATTCATCGGATCTCGACAAACACACCGCGAAAGAAGATTACATCGAATAGATCTCCAAGAGAATCGAGGAGAACTTTGTATTGAGATCCAAAGAGAGAGAAGAAGCCATTTAGCTAATAACTATGGACCCAAAGGTCTGAGGTAAACTACTCACACATCATCGGAGAGGCTATGGTGTTGATGTAGAAGCCCTCCGTGATCAATGCCCGCTCCAGCGGAGCGCCGAAAAAGGCCAAGATGGGATCTCACGGGTACAGAAGGTTGCGGCGGTGGAAATAGGGTTTCGTGGTGCTCCTGGATGTTCTCGGGGTACGTAGGTATATATAGGTGGAAGAAGTAGGTCGTTGGAGCTACGAGAGGCCCACGAGGGTGGGGGGCGCGCCCAGGGGGCAGGCACGCCTCCCTGCCTCGTGGCCTCCTCGTTGATTGCTTGACGTCCAGTCCAAGTCCTCTGGATCACGTTTGTTCCGAAAATCACGTTCCCGAAGGTTTCATTCCGTTTGGACTCCGTTTGATATTCCTTTTCTACGAAACACCAAAATAGGCAAAAAAACAGCAATTTGGGATGGGCCTCTGGTTAATAGGTTAGTCCCAAAAATAATATAAAAGTGTATGATAAAGCCCATTGAACATCAAAATCAGATAATATAATAGCATGGAACAATAAAAAATTATAGATACGTTGGAGACGTATCATGTAGCAATCACAAAAATTATTATTCAACATTGCATACTAAATGTTTCTGCATATTTAATACTCCTATCCTCAAATAGAATCATTAAACAAGCAAACATATGCAAACAATGCAAACATAACAGCAATCTGCCAAAACAGTACAGTCTGTAAAGAATGCAAGAGTATCAATACTTGCCTAACTCCAAATATTTTGAAATTCTACCACACTGTAGAAAATTTATCAGAGACTATTATGCAAAAAGTTTCAACATTTTATCATATTCTGGCTTTTCTAGGGAATTTTTGCAACAGCGATAAACTTTTTGTTTTGAAACAGCAACATGTATACTTGCAAAATAAGCATGGTAAAGGCTATCCTTGACATTTTTATTGAAAATAAATATGCAAAACATTATTCTAAATAAAAGCAAGAAAATACTAAAAAAAGAAAATGACGCTCCAAGCAAAAGACATATCATGTGGTGAATAAAAATATAGCTCCAAGTAAAGTTACCGATGAACGAAGACGAAAGAGGGGATTCCATCCGGGGCATCCCCAAGCTTAGTTGCTTGGTTGTCCTTGAATATTACCTTGGGGTGCCTTGTTCATCCCCAAGCTTAGGCTCTTGCCACTCCTTATTCCATAGTCCATCGAAACTTCACCCAAAACTTGAAAACTTCACAACACAAAACTCAATAGAAAATCTTATGAGCTCCGTTAGTATAAGAAAATAAAACCACCACTTAGGTACTGTTGTTAACTCATTCTAAATTCATATTGGTGTAATATATACTGTATTACAACTTCTCTATGGTTCATACCCTCCGATACTACTCATAGATTCATCAAAATAAGCTAACAACACATAGAAAACAGAATCTGTCAAAAACAAGACAGTCTGTAGTAATCTGTATCATTCGAATACTTATGTAACTCCAAAAATCCTACCAAATTAGACAAACGCGAGAAATTTGTGTACCAATCCAGAGCAAAAAGAATCGGATCAATAGCATGCTTCTGTGAATTATGAAAACTAATTTACTGGGCGCAAAAGTTTCTGATTTTCAGCAGGATCAACACAACTATCACCGTAAGCTATCCTAAAGGTCTTACTTGGCAATTTATTGAAACAAAAGCTATAAAGCATGATTACTACAGTAGCTTAATCATGTGGACAAAAAAAAAACAGTAAGGGTAAATATTGGGTTATCTCCCAACAAGCGTTTTTCTTTAATGCCTTTTTAGCTAGGCATGATGATGACAATGATGCTCACATAAAAGATAAGAATTGAAACATAACGGGAGCATCATGAAGCATATGACTAGCACATTTAAGCCTAACCCACTTCCTATGCATAGCGATTTTGTGAGCAAACAACTTATGGGAACAAGAATCAACTAGCATAGGAAAGCAAAACAAGCATAGATTCAAGATTTTCAACACATAGAGAGTAAACTTGATATTATTGCAATTCCTATAAGCATATGACTCTCTCATAATAATTTTCAGTAGCATCATGAATTAATTCGACAATATAACCATCACATAAAGCATTCTTTTCATGATCTACTTGCATAGAAATTTTACTACTCTCCACATAAGCAAATTTATGCTCATGAATAGTACTGGGAGCAAACTCAACGAAATAGCTATCATGTGAAGCATAATCCAATTGAAAATTAAAATCATGATGACAAGTTTCATGGCTATCTTTATTCTTTATAGCATACATGTCATCACAATAATCATCATAAATAGGAGGCATTCTTTCATCATAATAAATTTGCTCATCAAAACTTGGGGGACTAAACATATCATCTTCATCAAATATAGCATCCCCAAGCTTGTGGCTTTGCATATCATTAGCATCATGGGTATTCAAAGAATTCATACTAACACCATTGCAATCATGCTCATCATTCAAGGAAAAGAAAAACGAATTTCTATCAAATCAATAGAAGAAAGGATCCTTTCCCTGATTTGAATCCCGTCCTCCTTCAAATAGGATATCTCTAGACTTCCCTATAATAACTGCAATGATTTTATCCATTTTGCGAATTCCTACTTTGTTTTAAGTATATTTATTACTTTGTTTATAGATACATTATGTAAATTGATCAACTTTAAATAGAAAAAATAAAGTAAAGAGTAAATAAGAAAATAGAATATTTTGTCTCATAGTTCTGAAATAGAGTTCTTTAGTGCCAAACATTTTAATGCATTCTTCCTCTAGCAATTGAGCACAATTATCGGAATCCTTATTTTCACGAAAGACATTAAAAAGATGAAGCATATGAGGCACCCTTAATTCCATTTTTTTGTAGTATTCTTTTATAAACTAAAGTAGTGATAAAACAAGAAACTAAAAGATTTGACTGCAAGATCTAAAGATATACCTTCAAGCACTCACCTCCCCGGCAACGGCGCCAGAAAAGAGCTTGATGTCTACTACGCAACCTTCTTCTTGTAGACGTTGTTGGGCCTCCAAGTGCAGAGGTTTGTAGGACAGTAGAAAATTTCCCTCAAGTGGATGACCTAAGGTTTATCAATCCGTGGGAGGTGTAGGATGAAGATGGTCTCTCTTAAACAACCCTACAACCAAATAACAAAGAGTCTCTTGTGTCCCCAACACACCCAATACAATGGTAAACTGTATAGGTGCACTAGTTCGGCGAAGAGATGGTGATACAAGTGCAATATGGATGATAGATATGAGTATTTGTAATATGAAAATATAAAAACAGCAAGGTAACAAGTGGTAAAAGTGAGCGTAAACGGTATTGCAATGCTAGGAAACAAGGCCTAGGGTTTATAATTTCACTAGTGCAAGTTCTCTCAACAATAATAACATAATTGGATCATATAACTATCCCTCAACATGCAACAAAGAGTCACTCCAAAGTCACTAATAGTGGAGAACAAATGAAGAGATTATTGTAGGGTACGAAACCACCTCAAAGTTATCCTTTCTGATCAATCTATTCAAGAGTCCGTAGTAAAATAACACGAAGCTATTCTTTCCGTTCGATCTATCATAGAGTTCGTACTAGAATAACACCTTAAGACACAAATCAACCAAAACCCTAATGTCACCCAGATACTCCAATGTCACCTCAAGTATCGGCGGGTATGATTATACGATATGCATCACACAATCTCAGATTCATCTGTTCGACCAACACAAAGAACTTCCAAGAGTGCCCCAAAGTCTCTACCGGAGAGTCAAGACGAAAACGTGCGCCAACCCCTATGCATAAGTTCACAAGGTCACTGAACCCGCAAGTTGATCACCAAAACATACATCAAGTAGATCACGTGAATATCCCATTGTCACCACAAATAAGCACATGCAAGACATACATCAAGTGTTCTCAAATCCTTAAAGACTCAATATGATAAGAAAACTTCAAAGGGAAAACTCAATCCATTACAAGAGCGTAGAGGGGAAAAACATCATAAGATCCAACTATAATAGCAAAGCTCGCGATACATCAAGATCGTGCCAAATCAAGAACACGAGAGAGAGATCAAACACATAGCTACTGGTACATACCCTCAGCCCCGAGGGTGAACTACTCCGTCCTCGTCATGGAGAGCGCTGGGATGATGAAGATGGCCACCGGTGAGGGATCCCGCCCTCCGGCAGGGTGCCGGAACAGGGTCCCGATTGGTTTTTCGTGGCTCTGGAGGCTTGCAGCGGCGGAACTCCCGATCTAGGTTATTTTCTAGAGGTTTCTGTATTTATAGGAATTTTTGGCGTAGGTATCACGTCAGGGGGGTCTTCGAGTCGTCCACGAGATAGGGGCCCACGCCCAGGGGGGTGGGCGCGCCCCCACCCTCGTGGACAGCCCGGGACTCTTCTGGCCCAACTCTTTTACTCCCGGGGCTTCTTTTGGTCCATAAAAACATCAAAAATTGGCATGTCAATTGGACTCAGTTTGGTATTGCTTTTCTGCGATACTCAAAAACAAGGAAAAAACAAAAACTGGCACTGGGCTCTAGGTTAATAGGTTAGTCCCAAAAATCATATAATATAGCATATAAATGCATATAAAACATCCTAGATGGATAATATAATTGCATGGAACAATAAAAAATTATAGATACGTTGGAGACATATCACGCCCCCACCCTCGTGGGCCCCTCGCAGCTCCACCGACCAACTTCTTTCGCCTATATATATACTCATATACCATGAAAGCATCCAGGAGCACCATGAAACCTTATTTCCACCGCCGCAACCTTCTGTACCCGTGAGATCCCATCTTGGGGCCTTTTCCGGGGCTCCGCCGGAGGGGGAATGGATCACAGAGGGCTTCTACATCAACACCATAGCCTCTCCGATGATGTGTGAGTAGTTTACCACAGACCTTCGGGTCCATAGTTATTAGCTAGATGGCTTATTCTCTCTCTTTGGATCTCAATACAAAGTTCTCCTTGATCTTCTTGGAGATCTATTCGATGTAATACTTTTTGCGGTATGTTTGTCGAGATCCGATGAATTGTGGGTTTATGATCAAGATTATCTATGAATAATATTTGATTCTTCTCTGAATTCTTATATGCATGATTTGATATCTTTGCAAGTCTCTTCGAATTATCAGTTTGGTTTGGCCTACTAGATTGATCTTTCTTGCAATGGGAGAAGTGCTTAGCTTTGGGTTCAATCTTTCGGTGTCCTTTCCCAGTGACAGCAGGGGCAGTAAGGCACGTATTGTATTGTTGCCATCGAGGATAAAAAGATGGGGTTTATATCATATTGCTTGAGTTTATCCCTCTACATCATGTCATCTTGCTTAATGCGTTACTCTGTTCTTATGAACTTAATACTCTAGATGCATGCTGGATAGCGGTCGATGTGTGGAGTAATTGTAGTAGATGCAGAATCGTTTTAGTCTACTTGTCACGGTCGTGATGCCTATATACATGATCATGCCTAGATATTCTCATAACTATGCGCTTTTCTATCAATTGCTCGGCAGTAATTTGTTCACCCACCATAAAATATGCTATCTTGAGAGAAGCCACTAGTGAAACCTATGGCCCCCGGGTCTATTTTCCATCATATTAATCTCCCGTCAACTAGCTATTTTATCGTCGTTTATTTTGCAATCTTTACTTTTCAATCTATGCAGAAAAAATACCAAAAATATTTATCTTATTATCTCTATCAGATCTCACTTTTGCAAGTGGCCGTGAAGGGATTGACAACCCCTTTATCGCGTTGGTTGCAAGGTTCTTAATTGTTTGTGCAGGTACTAGGGATTTGCGTGTAGTCTCCTACTGGATTGATACCTTGGTTCTCAAAAACTGAGGGAAATACTTACGCTACTTTGCTGCATCACCCTTTCCTCTTCAAGGGAAAACCAACGCATGCTCAAGAGGTAGCAAGAAGGATTTCTGGTGCCGTTGCCGGGGAGATCTACGCACAAGTCAAGACATACCAAGTACCCATCACAAACTCTTATCCCTCGCATTACATTATTTGCCATTTGCCTCCCGTTTTCCTCTCCCCCACTTCACCTTTGCCGTTTTATTCGCCCTTTTCCGTTTGCCTCTTTTCGCTTGCTTCTTGTTTGCTTGTGTGTTGGATTGATTGTTTGTCACAATGGCTCAAGACAATACTAAATTGTGTGACTTTTCCAATACCAACAACAATGATTTTATTAGCACTCCGATTGCTCCTATTACCGATGCTGAATCTTGTGAAATTAATGCTGCTCTATTATATCTTGTGATGAAAGATCAATTTTATGGCCTTGCTAGTGAAGATGCTGCTACCCATCTAAACAACTTTGTTGATTTGTGCGATATGCAAAAGAAGAAAGATGTGGATAATGATATTGTTAAATTGAAGCTATTTCCGTTTTCGCTTAGAGATCGTGCTAAAAAATATTGCTTTGTGAAAGCGTGTTCTTCTAGTTTTCGTGATAATAATGATGAAGATCTAAAAGTGATTGATGTGTCTCCTATTAAATCTTTGTTTTCCAATATGAATCTTGATAAAGATGGGACTGGAGATGAGTCAACTTTAGTTAAAAGGCGTCCCAATGATTCAGAGTTTTTCGATCTTGATGCAAAAATTGGTAAAAGTGGGATTGAAGAGGTCAAAACTTTACATAGCAATGAACCCACTATTTTGGATTTCAAGGAATTTAATTATGATAATTTCTCTTTGATAGATTGTATTTCCTTGTTGCAATCCGTGTTAAATTCTCCTCATGCTTATAGTCAAAATAAAGCTTTTACTAAACACATCGTTGATGCTTTAATGCAATCTTATGAAGAAAAGCTTGAATTATAAGTTGCTATCCCTAGAAAACTTTATGATGAGTGGGAACCTACTATTAAAATTAAGATTAAAGATCATGAATGCTATGCTTTGTGTGATTTGGGTGCTAGTGTTTCCACGATTCCAAAAACTTTGTGTGAAGTGTTAGGTTTCCATGAACTTGATGATTGTTCTTTAAATTTGCATCTTGCGGATTCTACCATTAAGAAACCTATGGGAAGGATTAATGATGTTCTTATTGTTGCAAATAGGAATTATGTGCCCGTAGATTTTATTGTTCTTGATATAGATTGCAATCCTACATGTCCTATTATTCTTGGTAGACCTTTCCTTAGAACGATTGGTGTAATTATTGATATGAAAGAAGGAAATATTAGATTCCAATTTCCGTTAAGGAAAGGCATGGAACACTTTCCTAGGAAGAAAATTAAATCACCTTATGAATCTATTATGAGAGCCACTTATGGATTGCATACCAAAGATGATAATACCTAGATCTATTCTTGTTTTTATGCCTAGCTAGGTGCGTTAAACGATAGCGCTTGTTGGGAGGCAACCCAATTTTATTTTTGTTCTTTGCTTTTTGTTCCTGTTTGGTAATAAATAATTCAGCTAGCCTCTGGTTAGATGTGGTTTTGTGTTTTAATTAGTGTTTGTGCCAAGTAATACCTTTAGGATAACCTACGGTGATAGTTAATTTGATCTTGGTGAAAAACAGAAACTTTTGCGCGCACGTGTAGCGACCAGACCTCAAACAGTCTAGTCTCTGTGCATTAGTGTCATCCCTGGATCGGTAATGCTGACATGCACAGTACTTGAAGGATTTATAACAGAGTAGCAATCACACACTTTTTACATCGAATGTCTCAAAAGAGAACTTAATACAATAAATACGGCTTAAGGCCATCTAAAACGATAACATCGGAAGGCTTGGAAGATAAAGTGAGTCCATCAACTCCAACGACATCACTGAGTATAAGACCACGACCTACTGCACCTTACTCGTCGTCTGAAAAGTCTGCAACATGATACGTTGCAGCCCGAAAACTGGTCAGCACATGGAATATGCTGGCAATGTAACACATAGAGAGTAATGAACAGAAATGCTATCACTACATGCATATTTGGCTGGTAGACGGCTCTATGGTTACAGTTTTGTGAAAAGCCAATTTTTCCCTACCACAAAGGAATAAATTTTATTTAACTATCATGGTGGTTGTTAAACATTGAGAAGGTACCTCCAACTCAATCCCAATTAAGAACATGATTAACCCAATCAAATTAAATTAAGTAACATGATGATGAGATTCACATGATGATCCAAGAACTAGATACTCAAGATGTCCATAATTACCAGGGACACGGCTAACCATGATTAGATTGTACACTCTACAGAGGTTTGTGCACTTTTCCCCACAAGACTCGATCGCCTCCGCTTGATTTCTCGCACTACATGGTGTTTGAGAAACGGATGACCGAGACACAGTCTTTCAGAAACAATACTCTTTACTCCGGGTGGACAGTTACACCTACTTTCCCCTACATCTGCTAGCCCACCTCTTCAAGAGGTCATGTAACCTACTCAACTATGCTAGAGCCCATAATAGCTTGTGGCTGCACACGGAAGTTTCTAGCATGAAAATCTCATGATCCCTTTGAGTCTGGGTGGCGGTCCATAGGATGATCACACGGGTACTCCGGGATATCCAAAAATACAGGCAACACTGGGTTCTCCAGGTGCCTCAATCCACCCAGATGTAAATTAAAGTAGCCACCTTAAGTTGAACCATTAATTAACAATCTCACATCTGTCATGGAAAATTCACTCAAACCCAATCCACGTCTACGAGCATAGCATAGCAATATAAGCAAACGTAGAAGTAACTCCCAATGGTTTGATATAAACAGGGCAATAGGTACTACCTCAACTACTTCCCAAAACCCACATTTTAATCAGATCCTAATCATGCAATAGTTTGAGGATTGATCTAATGCAATAAAACTGGGTGGTAAAGAGGTATGATCAAAGTGTTACTTGCCTTGCTGATGATCCGTGAAACCTAGGGACTTGTAGTAGCACGCTTCGCGCACCGGGTACTCTATCGCAAACAAACAATACATACATAAGCAATCAAGCAAGGGTGCACGGATAAAACTCAAAATAAGAGATCTAACCAGAAAGTTCAACTTAAGAACTCCGGTTTGCAAAAAGAATCAAATCGAACGAAGCAACGAAACTCAAATGGCGAAAGAAACAAGCTTCGTTTACTAATCTGGACCTAAGTCAAATTTTACAGTAGCAAAAACTTGCTTGAGTTGGTTAATCAGAAAGAGGGTTTCGAGACGAAACTCTAGGCGCTTGAATCGCCTGATTCCGATAAACGAGCGAAAAGTTATACTAAAACGAAAAACAGATCAGAAATCGCGATCGAAAATAATCACGAAAAATCCGAGAAATAGAAAAACTGACGAACAGGCTAACGAACGGACATTCGCTGTCTGCGGTTAAACGACGAAAACCGTTCGTTAAAATGAACGTACGGACGAACGTCCGCAAAATAAATAAATCGAAAAACAAACTAAACCGATCTATAAAAAAACAAACCGCGGTTTTCTAAAAAAATACACGCACGGTTTTCCGGAGAAAACCGGCGGCGGCGGCGGTCAACCTCGGGTGGCGGGGCGGCGGTGGCGGGGCGGCTCTGGCGTCGGGCAGGGTCGGCGGGGCTCCGGGCGGCGGGGCGGCGACGCGACGGGGGCGGTTCGGCGGCGGCGGCGCTAGGGTTTCGCGGGGCGGGCGGCTTGGGCTGGCGGGGCGGCCTCGCGGCTTATAAAGGCCGGCCGGGCCAGAGTCCTAGCCGGACACGGCCCGGTAGGTCGGTTCGTTTTTTTTAAATCGGACGTGCAGAAAAAGAAAGAAAGGGAATACTAAACCGACTCCAAAAATCCTGAAATAAATTTTTCCCATCCTCTAAAAATAAGACAGACAAGATGAACATTTATTTGGGCCTAAAATGCAATTTTGAAAAACGCATATTTTTCCTAATTCAAATAAATCAAATAAACCAAATAAATCAAATATTTGTTTTTAATATTTTTCCTCCAATATTTCATTATTTTTGGAGAAGTCATATTATCCCCTCTCATATATTTGATATGAAATATTTTCGGAGAGAAAATAATTAAAACAAATGATCCTATTTTCAAAATTTGAGAAAACCCAAATATGAAAATAACGAAATCCCCAACTCTCTCCGTGGGTCCTTGAGTTGCGTAGAATTTCTAGGATCGCAAAACAAAATGCAATAAAATATGTTATGCATGATGATCTAATGTATAACATTCCAAATTGAAAATTTGGGATGTTACAAACCTACCCCCCTTAAGATGAATCTCGCCCTCGAGATTCGGGTTGGCTAGAAAATAGGTGAGAGTGGTCCTTCCGTAGATCTTCCTCTCGCTCCCAGGTGGCTTCATCCTCGGTATGGTGACTCCACTGAACTTTGCAAAACTTGATAACCTTGCTGCGGGTGACTCGGCTGGCATATTCGAGAATCTTGACTGGTTTCTCCTCATAGGTCAAATCACTATCCAGCTGAATCGCTTCCAATGGCACTGTATCTCTCAGTGGTATCTCAGCCATCTCTGCGTGGCACTTCTTCAGCTGAGAAACATGGAACACATCGTGAACTCCCGACAATCCTCCGGGCAATTCCAACTTGTAAGCAACTTCTCCCATACGCTCCAAAACTTTGTATGGTCCTACAAAACGTGGCGCTAACTTTCCCTTAACTCCAAAGCGCTTCACTCCTCGAAGTGGTGATACTCGAAGATAAACTCTGTCTCCGACTTCGTAAACTGTCTCCTTGCGTTTAGAATCCGCATAACTCTTCTGCCTGGACTGGGCTACCTTGAGCCTATCGCGAATCAACTTCACTTTCTGTTCAGACTCTTTAATCAAATCTGGTCCAAACAACTGGCGGTCTCCAACTTCGTCCCACAACAACGGTGTCCTGCACCTCCTTCCGTACAGAGCTTCGAAAGGGGCCATCTTCAAACTGGATTGATAACTGTTGTTGTAAGAGAACTCTGCATACGGCAAATTGTCGTCCCAACTAGATCCATAATCTAGCGCACAAGCTCTCAGCATGTCCTCCAAAATCTGATTGACTCTCTCGGTCTGTCCGTCTGTCTGTGGATGAAAGGCTGTACTGAACTCTAGCCTGGTACCCAAAGTTTCGTGCAATTGATTCCAAAACTTTGAAGTAAACTGGGTTCCTCTATCTGATACAATGGTCCTCGGAACTCCATGCAGACATACGATCCTGGTCATGTATATCTTTGCCAACTTAGCACTTGTATAAGTGGTCTTTACTGGGATGAAATGAGCTACCTTCGTCAAACGATCGACTACAACCCATATCGAGTCATAGCCTGAACGAGTCCTGGGCAATCCTGTGATAAAATCCATGCCTAGCTTATCCCACTTCCATTCGGGTATCGGCAATGGTTGTAGCAATCCTGCTGGCTTCTGATGCTCTGCCTTTACTCTCTGACATACATCACAAACTGCTACATACTCCGCAATATCCTTCTTCATTCCGGTCCACCAGAAACTGTCCTTTAAATCCTGGTACATCTTGGTATTTCCTGGGTGAATCGAATATGGTGAATCATGGGCCTCTTGCAAGATCAACTTCCTGATCTCCGGATCATTGGGCACATAAACGCGGTCCTCAAACCATAAGGTATCGTGCTCATCCTCACGAAATCCCTTGGCTTTTCCTTTACTCATCCTTTCCTTTATCTCAGCAATTTCCTTGTCTGTCTTCTGAGCTTCTCTGATCTTATCCATCAAAGTAGACTGAATCTCCAATGCTGCTACATAGCCTCTCGGAACTATTTCCAAACATAGTTCGCGAAGATCCTCTGCTAACTCCTTGGGTAACTCTCCGGTCATGAGTGTGTTGACATGGCTCTTGCGGCTCAACGCATCGGCTACTACGTTAGCCTTCCCTGGGTGATAATGCAATCTCATATCATAATCCTTAATGAGCTCCAACCATCTCCTTTGCCTGAGATTCAACTCCTTCTGCGTGAAAATGTACTTCAAACTCTTGTGATCCGTGTACACCTCACAATGGTTTCCGATGAGAAAATGTCTCCACGTCTTCAACGCATGCACTACGGCTGCTAACTCCAAATCATGTGTAGCATAATTCAACTCATGGGGTTTAAGCTGTCGTGAGGCATATGAAACAACTCTTCCCTCCTGCATTAGCACTGCTCCAAGTCCTCGACGAGAAGCATCGCAATATACTTCATAATCCTTGCGTTGATCTGGCAGAATCAACACTGGCGCTGTAACCAAACGTTTCTTCAACTCCTGGAAACTAGCCTCACATTCCTCAGTCCAATTGAATTTGGTGTCCTTCTTCAACAACTCCGTCATAGGCTTTGCAATCTTCGAGAAATTCTCGATGAATCTCCGGTAATATCCTGCGAGTCCAAGAAAACTCCGGATTTCTCCAACTGTCGTGGGTGACTCCCAATTTGTCACAGTGTTAACCTTGGTGGGATCTACTGCTATTCCTTCTCCGGATATAACATGTCCAAGGAATCCAACTTCCTTTAACCAAAACTCGCACTTGCTGAACTTGGCATATAACTGATGTTCTCTGAGCTTTCCAAGTACCAAACGCAAATGCTCCTTATGCTCTTCTTCATTCTTCGAATAGACCAGAATATCATCAATGAACACTACGACGAACTTATCCAAAAACTCCATAAACACTTTGTTCATCATGTTCATGAAATAGGCGGGTGCGTTAGTCAGGCCAAATGACATAACGGTGTACTCATATAGCCCATACCTTGTGGTAAAAGCTGTCTTGGGTATATCCTGCTCTCGAATCTTCAACTGGTGGTATCCTGATCGCAAATCAATCTTGGAAAATACTTTAGCTCCTTGTAGTCGGTCAAACAGATCATTGATCATCGGCAGTGGGTACTTGTTCTTGATTGTTACTTCATTCAATCCACGATAATCAACAACCATCCTCAACGATCCATCTTTCTTCTCCACTAGAAGTACGGGTGATCCCCAAGGTGACGAACTTGGGCGAATATATCCTTTATCCAGTAACTCCTTAATCTGCTTCTTAATTTCTTCCAAATCCTTAGCGGGCATCCTGTACGGTCTCTTAGATATTGGCCCAGTGCCTGGCAAAAGCTCAATCAAAAACTCGATGTCTCTATCCGGTGGCATGCCTGGCAACTCCTCTGGAAATACGTCAGGGAAATCCTTCACCACTGGCACTTCCTCCTGTACAACTCCTGATAAGGAATTCACTTGAGTCCTCTTCGGCACATGCCGGGATACATACTTAATCCTTCTTCCTTCTGGGGTAGTAAGCAAAATCGTCTTACTGGCGCAATCGATGTTTCCTCCATACATCGATAGCCAATCCATTCCCAAAATCACATCCAAACCTTGCGACTCCAAAACTATTAGGTCTGAGGGGAAAACATGCCTACCTATGGCCAATGGCATCTGAAAACATCCTTGGCTTGCCATATACTCTGCTCCTGGCGAGGTTACTAACATAGGTGTTCTAAGAACTTTGGTGGGCAACTTAAACTTATCCACAAATCCCCTTGATATGTATGAATGCGATGCACCAGTATCAAAAAGAACGATTGCAGTAAATGACTTAACCAAAAACTTACCTATTACTGCATCAGGCTGTGCTTCAACCTCCTCCACATTAACGTGGTTCACCTGTCCCCTGTTGAAAGGGTTCGGCTTCTTCCCCGAGCTTCCATTGCCATTTCCATTCTTAGCTTCCGGACATTCAGTTGCATAATGTCCAGTCTTCTGGCACTTGAAACAAGTAACGTGGCTTAGATCCCTCTTGGCTGGGGTTGATGGGTTGGTACGGTTCTGTCCGTTGCTTCCTCCGTTCCCATTGCCATTCTTGGGGCCACTATGATTGTGCGAGCTCCCTCCATTGTGATTGTGACCTCCATGGTTATGCTGAAGGTGTCCTCCCGAGTTCGGGGTAAAACGAGGCTTCTGGTGAGCTCCTGTACTGTACTTTCCTTGTCCATACTTCCTCTTACGACTCTCAATCTGCTGCTGCTTCCCTTCAATCATGAGAGCTCTATCTACCAACTCCTGGTAGTTGTTAAAAGTTGCCACCATCAACTGCATGCTCAGCTCATCATTCAGTCCTTCCAGAAACTTCTCCTGCTTAGCTGCATCCGTAGCAACGTCATCTGGGGCATAACGTGCTAACTTACTGAAATCCTCCACGTATTGGCCAACGGTACGTCCTCCTTGGCGTAAGTTGCGAAACTCACGCTTCTTCATGGCCATAGCTCCTGCTGAAACGTGGGCAGTACGGAAAGCTTGCTGAAACTGGTCCCATGTGACAGTGTCAATGGGGTGAGTGGCTGTGTAATTCTCCCACCATGATGCTGCGGGTCCATCAAGCTGATGTGCGGCAAAACGCACTCTCTCCGCATCTGTGCATCCTGCAGTGGTCAGCTCCCTTCCAACCTTGCGGAGCCAATCATCTGCCACAATCGGCTCGGTGCTACTGGAGAACACCGGCGGATTCAGCCTAAGAAAACGGGCTAAGTGATCAACAGGTGGTGGTGGTGGTGGGTTGTTGTTGTTGTTGTTGCCTTGGTTCTGAACTAGCGCTTGCATCAGGGCATTCTGCTGCTGAATCAACTGAGTGATCTCCGGTGGGAAAACAAATCCGGTGTCGCGTCTCGGAGGCATCTGATGGGTTTAGAAAAGATGAGAAAATAGGATAGAATGAGGTCTAGAGGGAAAACACTACCCATATGCACATGAGACAAACACAATCATATCACTCCAATCAATTCAAACAAGGCATACAATCGATCTAACTATCGTTACAAAGTGCTTGGACTATACTATATACATGGTGGAATACTACTACTAATTTGGTGGTCTACTAGAAAAATTGCTCAGTCGAAGACTCCATGATATCTGCTCCGGCTTCATCCTCCCAATCATCATCACTGGGGTCCGAGTCAGTGTCGTCGATGATGATGTAGTTCTCCGGGCAAGTAGAATCGTCATCATCTCCTCCTGGTGCTGGGTCTCCCATGAAAACTCCTAGCTTCTTTATCAGGTCGTCATTCTTCTCCAACAATGTTGCGATTTCCTCCTCATATCCATCGCGTGTAGCCTTGAGTTCTTCCTCCAGTTCCATGATCCTTGTCTTTGCCTTCTTCAGTTCTATCATGTCTGCGCACATCTGGTTCTCCTGGCGACGAATGTGCTGGTTTAACTCCTGAATGAAAGCTGCAATAGATCTATCCTTCCTGGTGCTGATCATCTCCCATTGCTCGTCTCGGCGCCCACAAATCTGATAGATAGTATCCTTGAGATCATTGTGGTACACTTCTCCAATGCGTCCCATGGTGATGTGGGCTGCCATGCTCTTTCCTAGACTCCAGGTTGGTGCATCAAAGGAAAACTCTATGGGCTCAGTGACTGGCATGAACGTCCTTCCTGGAACTTGAACTTGAATCATCCAGCGCTCCTCTTCTGGTAGTGTGGCGTTGTAGGTTCCGGTGAAGCTTGGTATTCCGATGTTCAGGTACTTAGTAACTTCCTTCAAGTGTCGTCCAAAAGGTGTATCCTCATCCGGTTGCGCGAACTTGTTCCTTGCATCCGCCATCCTAAAAGAGTGGAAGAAAGGAGAGGAGTCAGAAATGAGAAGAGAGTAGTGATCTAGGGCTTTAGCTTAGTGGTCGTGTCCTACAGTCAGCGTGTGCTCTGATACCATCTTTGTAGCGACCAGACCTCAAACAGTCTAGTCTCTGTGCATCAGTGTCATCCCTGGATCGGTAATGCTGACACGCACAGTACTTGAAGGATTTATAACAGAGTAGCAATCACACACTTATTACATCGAATGTCTCAAAAGAGAACTTAATACAATAAATACGGCTTAAGGCCATCTAAAACGATAACAGCGGAAGGCTTGGAAGATAAAGTGAGTCCATCAACTCCAACGGCATCACTGAGTATAAGACCACGACCTATGGCACCTTACTCGTCGTCTGAAAAGTCTGCAACATGATACGTTGCAGCCCGAAAACGGGTCAGCACATGGAATATGCTGGCAATGTAACACATAGAGAGTAATGAACAGAATAATGCTATCACTACATGCATATTTGGCTGGTGGAAAGCTCTATGGTTACAGTTTTGCGAAAAGCCAATTTTTCCCTACCACAAAGGAATAAATTTTATTTAACTATCATGGTGGTTGTTAAACATTGAGAAGGTACCTCCAACTCAATCCCAATTAAGAACGTGATTAACCCAATCAAATTAAATTAAGTAACATGATGATGAGATTCACATGATAATCCAAGAACTAGATACTCAAGATGTCCATAACCGGGGACACGGCTAACCATGATTAGATTGTACACTCTGCAGAGGTTTGCGCACTTTTCCCCACAAGACTCGATCGCCTCCGCTTGATTTCTCGCACTACATGGTGTTTGAGAAACGGATGACCGAGACACAGTCTTTCAGAAACAATACTCTTTACTCCGGGTGGACAGTTACACCTACTTTCCCCTACATCTGCTAGCCCACCTCTTCAAGAGGTCATGTAACCTACTCAACTATGCTAGAGCCCATAATAGCTTGTGGCTGCACACGGAAGTTTCTAGCATGAAAATCTCATGATCCCTTTGAGTCTGGGTGGCGGTCCATAGGATGATCACACGGGTACTCCGGGATATCCAAAAATACAGGCAACACTGGGTTCTCCAGGTGCCTCAATCCACCCAGATGTAAATTAAAGTAGCCACCTTAAGTTGAACCATTAATTAACAATCTCACATCTGTCATGGAAAATTCACTCAAACCCAATCCACGTCTACGAGCATAGCATAGCAATATAAGCAAACGTAGAAGTAACTCCCAATGGTTTGATATAAACAGGGCAATAGGTACTACCTCAACTACTTCCCAAAACCCACATTTTAATCAGATCCTAATCATGCAATAGTTTGAGGATTGATCTAATGCAATAAAACTGGGTGGTAAAGAGGTATGATCAAAGTGTTACTTGCCTTGCTGATGATCCGTGAAACCTAGAGACTCGTAGTAGCACGCTTCGCACTCCGGGTACTCTATCGCAAACAAACAATACATACATAAGCAATCAAGCAAGGGTGCACGGATAAAACTCAAAATAAGAGATCTAACCAGAAAGTTCAACTTAAGAACTCCGGTTTGCAAAAAGAATCAAATCGAACGAAGCAACGAAACTCAAACGGCGAAAGAAACAAGCTTCGTTTACTAATCTGGACCTAAGTCAAATTTTACAGTAGCAAAAACTTGTTTGAGTTGGTTAATCAGAAAGAGGGTTTCGAGACGAAACTCTAGGCGCTTGAATCGCCTGATTCCGATAAACGAGCGAAAAGTTATACTAAAACGAAAAACAGATCGGAAATCGCGATCGAAAATAATCGCGAAAAATCCGAGAAAAAGAAAAACTGACGAACAGGCTAACGAACGAACGTTCGCTGTCTGCGGTTAAACGACGAAAACCGTTCGTTAAAACGAACGTACGGACGAACGTCCGCAAAATAAATAAACCGGAAAAAAATAAACCGATCTATAAAAAAAAAACCGCGGTTTCAAAAAAACCGCACGGTTTTTCGAGAAAACCGGCGGCGGCGGTACCTCGGTGGCGGACGGCGGCGGCGGCGGCTCCGGGCGGCGGGCGGCGGCGGCGGCGGGCTCGCGCGGGCGGCGGCGGCGGCGGCGGGCGGCGGGGCGCGCGCGGCGGCGCGGCTAGGGTTTCGGGGCGGGCGGCTTGGGCTGGCGGGGCGGCCTCGCGGCTTATAAAGGCCGGCCGGGCCAGAGTCCTAGCCGGACACGGCCCGGTAGGTCGGTTCGTTTTTTTAAATCGGACGTGCAGAAAAAGAAAGAAAAGAAATACTAAACGGAATCCCAAAATCCCGAAATAAAATTTTCCCGTCCTCTAAAAATAAGCCGGACAAGATGAACATTTATTTGGGCCTAAAATACAATTTTGAAAAACGCATATTTTTCCTAATTCAAATAAAATCAAATAAAACCCAAATAAAATCAAATATTTATTTTAATATTTTTCCTCCAATATTTCATTATTTGTGGAGAAGTCATTTTATCCCCTCTCATATGTTTGATATGAAATATTTTCAGAGAGAAAATAATTAAAACAAATGATCCTATTTTCAAAATTTGAGAAAACTCAAATATGAAACGAAATCCCCAACTCTCTCCGTGGGTCCTTGAGTTGCGTAGAATTTCTAGGATCGCAAAACAAAATGCAATAAAATATGTTATGCATGATGATCTAATGTATAACATTCCAAATTGAAAATTTGGGATGTTACAGCAGGAGATTAGTTTCATAAATCAAAGGAACGTGATTTTCAGTTGATTCTTTTTGCAGAAGATTAATAAACAAATTGCTTAGGACTTCCTAATTTGTCAGGATTTTTGGAGTTATAGAAGTATGCATTTGATACAGATTACTACAGACTGTTCTGTTTTTGAGAGATTCTGTTTTGCGTGTGTTGTTTGCTTATTTTAATGAGTCTATGGCTAGTATCGGGGGGGGGGGTATGAACCATAGATAAGTTGGAATATAGTAGGTTTAACACCAATATAAATAAACAATGAGTTCATTGCAGTACCTTAAAGTGGTGGTTTGTTTTCTTACACTAACGGAGCTCATGAGATTTCTGTTGAGTTTTGTGTCGTGAAGTTTTCAAGTTTTTGAATAAAGATTTGATGGAATTTGGAATAAGGAGTGGCAAGAGCCTAAGCTTGGGGATGCCCAAGGCACCCCAAGGTAAAATTCAAGGACAACCAAAAGCCTAAGCTTGGGGATGCCCCGGAAGGCATCCCCTCTTTCGCCTTCGTCTATCGGTAACTTTACTTGAGGCTATATTTTTATTCACCACAAGATATGTGTTTTGCTTGGAGCGTCTGGTATGATTTGAGTCTTTGCTTTTTAGTTTACCACAATCATCCTTGCTGTACACAACTTTTTGAGAGACACACATGAATCTAAATTTATTAGAATACTCTATGTGCTTCACTTATATCTTTTGAGCTAGATATTTTGCTCTAGTGTTTCGCTTATATCTTTTAGAGCACGGTGGTGGTTTTATTTTATAGAAATTATTGATCTCTCATGCTTCACTTATATTATTTTGAGAGTCCTTTAGAACAACATGGTAATTTGCTTTGGCTATAAAATTAGTCCTAATATGATTGGCATCCAAGATGGGTACAATAAAAACTTTCATATAGAGTGCATTGAATAGTATGAGAAGTTTGATACTTGATGATTGTTTTGAGATATGAAGATGGTGATATTAGAGTTCTGCTAGTTGAGTAATTGTGAATTTGAGAAATACTTGTGTTGAGGTTTGCAAGTCCCGTAGCATGCACGTATGGTAACCGTTGTGTGACAAATTTGAAGCATGATTTATTCTTTGATTGTCCTCCTTTGTGTGGAGGTCGGGATCGCGCGATGGTTAACTCCTACCAACCCTTCCCCAAGGGGCATGCGTGTAGTACTTTGTTTTCATGACTTGTAGATTTTCGCAATAAGTATGTGAGTTAATTATGACTAATGTTGAGTCCATGGATTATACGCACTCTCACCTTTCCATCATTGCTAGCCTCTTCGGTACTGTGCATTTCCCTTTCTCACCTTGAGAGTTGGTGCAAGATTCGCCGGTGCATCCAAACCCCGTGATATGTTATGCTCTCTCACACATAAACTATTGGGGAACGTAGTAATTTCAAAAATTTCCTACGCACACGCAAGATCATGGTGATGCATAGCAACGAGAGGGGAGAGTGTTGTCTACGTACCCTCGTAGACCGTAAGCGGAAGTGTTATGACAATGCGGTTGATGTAGTCGTATGTCTTCACGATCGACCGATCCTAGCACTGAAGGTATGGCACCTCCACGGACTGCACACGTTCAGCTCGGCGACGTCCCACGAACTCACGATCCAGTAGAGCTTCGCAGGAGAGTTCCGTCAGCACGACGGCGTGATGACGGTGATGATGATGCTACCGACGCAGGGCTTCGCCTAAGCACCGCTACGATATTACCGAGGTGGATTATGGTGGAGGGGGGCACCGCACATGGCTAAAAGATCAACTGATCAACTTGTGTGTCTATGGGGTGCCCCCTCCCCCGTATATAAAGGAGTGGAGGAGGGGGGGAGGGCCGGCCCTCCTAGCCGCGCCCCAAGGGGAGTCCTACTCCCACCGGGAGTAGGATTCCCCCCTTCCAAGAGTAGGAGTAGGAGAGAGGGAAGGAGGAGAGAGGGGGAAGGAAAGGGCAGCGCCGCCCCCCCTCATAAGTCTCCAACGTATCTATGATTTTTGATTGTTCCATGCTATTATATTATCTAATTTGGGTGTTTAATGGGCTTTATCATACACTTCTATATTATTTTTGGGACTAACCTATTAACCGGAGGCCCAGCCCAAATTGCTGTTTTTTTGCCTATTTCAGTGTTTCGCAGAAAAGGATCATCAAACGGAGTCCAAACGGAATGAAACCTTCGGGAACGTGATTTTCGGAACAAACGTGATCCAGAGGACTTAGAGTGGACATCAAGCAATCAACGAGGAGGCCACGAGGCAGGGAGGCACGCCTGCCCCCTGGGCGCGCCCCCACCCTAGTGGCCCCCTCGTAGCTCCACCGACCTACTTCTTTCTCCTATATATACCTACGTACCCCGAAAACATCCAGGAGCACCACGAAACCCTATTTCCACCACCGCAACCTTCTGTACCCGTGAGATCACATCTTGGGGCCTTTTCTGGCGCTCCGCCAGAGGGGGCATTGATCATGGAGGGCTTCTACATCAACACCATGGCCTCTCCGATGATGTGTGAGTGGTTTACCTCAGACCTTCGGGTCCATAGTTATTAGCTAGATGGCTTCTTCTCTCCCTTTGGATCTCAATACAAAGTTCTCCTTGATTGTCTTGGAGATCTATTCGATGTAATCTTCTTTTGCGGGGTTTGTCGAGATCTGATGAATTGTGGGTTTATGATCAAGATTATCTATGAACAATATTTGAATCTCCTCTGAATTCTTTTATGTATGATTGGTTATCTTTGCAAGTCTCTTCGAATTATCAGTTTGGTTTGGCCTACTAGATTTATCTTTCTTGCAATGGGAGAAGTTCTTAGCTTTGGGTTCAATCTTGCGGTGCTCGATCCCAGTGACAGTAGGGGAAACGATACGTATTGTATTGTTGCCATCGAGGATAAAAAGAGGGGGTTTATATCATATTGCCTGAGTTTATCCCTCTACATCATGTCATCTTGCCTAATGCGTCACTCTGTTCTTATGAAATTAATACTCTAGATGCATGCTGGATAGAGGTTGATGTGTGGAGTAATAGTAGTAGATGCAGGCAGGAGTCGGTCTACTTGTCGCGGATGTGATGCCTATATACATGATCATGCCTAGATATTCTCATAACTATGCTCAATTCTATCAATTGCTCGACAGTAATTTGTTCGCCCACCGTAATACTTATGCTCTTGAGAGAAGCCACTAGTGAAACCTATGGCCCCCGGGTCTATTTTCCATCATATTAATCTCCCGTCAACTAGCTATTTCTGTCGCCATTTATTTCGCAATCTTTACTTTCCAATATATAAAACAAAAATACCAAAAATATTTATCTTATTATCTTTATCAGATCTCACTTTTGCAAGTGGCCGTGAAGGGATTGACAACCCCTTTATCGCGTTGGTTGCAAGGTTCTTTTTTTTTGTGTAGGTGCGTGGGACTTGAGCGTGGTCTCCTACTGGATTGATACCTTGGTTCTCAAAAACTGAGGGAAATACTTACGCTACTTTGCTGCATCACCCTTTCCTCTTCAAGGGAAAACCAACGCTGTGCTCAAGAGGTAGCACGAAGGATTTCTGGCGCCATTGCCGGGGAGTCTACGCACAAGTCAAGACATACCAAGTATCCATCACAAACTCTTATCCCTCACATTAAATTCTTTGCCATTTGCCTCTTGTTTTCCTCTCTCCCACTTCACCCTTGCCGTTTTATTCGCCCTCTCTTCCGTTCGCCTCTTTTTCGCTTGCATCGTCGTTATGGCTACTCCTCTATCTACTCCTTTGTCTCCCGAGTTTGAAGTTCTTCACTTCAAACAAAGACAAGGAGAAAACTTAAAAGATGCTTGGTATAGAGTGATGGAATCTTATCGCAATTGCACCCTAGAGGTGAATTTTAGAATCTTACTTCGCAATTTTTATGTTGGACTAAATATGTCCCATAGACAGCTCTTGGATTGTAATGCCAAAGGAAATTTTTATCGAAATTGATCCAAGTATTGCACTTGAAATTATAGAGGGAATAGTGGGAACACTACCTCAACAAAAAGGGCCACATCACACGCAGGAAGCAACACAAGTTTTTGAGAATATTTGCGAAGTAACAAAAATATTACGAAAATCTCTTGAACCTCTAAAAAGTGTTAGCGGGAATCTTCACCACATGAATATGTTGATTACCCTTTGCAATAAGCGGTTGGATGCCTTAGATCTAAAAATTTCCGAATATGAAGGGAAGCGTAAGGAACCTCCCAGATTCGAGCGTGATTCCGCTAAAAAATTAAAAACTAAAGATGATGATACCTAGATCTATCCTTGATTTTATGCCTAGCTAGGGGCGTTAAACGATAGCGCTTGTTGGGAGGCAACCCAATCTTATTTCTATTTCTTTATTTTTGGTTTTGTTTAGTGACAAATAAGTCATCTAGCCTCTGGTTAGATGTGGTTTTGTGTTTTAATTAGTGTTTGTGCCAAGTAAAACATTTAGGATAACCTACGGTGATAGTTATTTGATCTTGCTGTAAAAAACAGAAACTTTGCGTGCACGAGATTAGTTTTCATAATTCACAGAAACGTGGTTTTCAGTTGACTGTTTTTGCAGTAGATCAATAAACAAATTATCTAGGACTTCCTAATTTGGTAGAGTTTTTTTAGGTTCCAGAAGTTTGCGTTTGATACAGATTGCTACAAACTGTTCTGTTTTTGACAGATTCTGTTTTTCGTGTGTTGTTTGCTTATTTTGATGAATCTATGGCTAGTAAAAGAGCTTATAAACCATAGATAAGTTGCAATACAATAGGTTCAACACCAATATTAATAAAGAATGAGTTCAATAGAGTACCTTAAAGTGGTGGTTTGTTTTATTTCGCTAATGGAGCTTATGAGATTTTCTGTTGAGTTTTGTGTTGTGATGTTTTCAAGTTTTGGGTAAAGATTTGATGGATTATGGAACAAAGAGTGGCAAGAGACTAAGCTTGGGGATGCCCAAGGTACCCCAAGGTAAAATTCAAGGACAACCAAAAGCCTAAGCTTGGGGATGCCCCGGAAGGCATCCCCTCTTTCGTCTTCGTCTATCGGTAACTTTACTTGGAGCTATATTTTTATTCACCACATGATATGTGTTTTGCTTGGAGCATCTTGTATGATTTGAGTCTTTGCTTTTTAGTTTACCACAATCATCCTTGCTGTACACACCTTTTGAGAGAGACACACATGATTCGGAATTTATTAGAATAGTCTATGTGCTTCACTTATATCTTTTGAGCTAGATAATTTTGCTCTAGTGCTTCACTTATATCTTTTAGAGCACGGTGGTGGTTTTATTTTGTAGAAATTATTGATCTCTCATGCTTCACTTATATTATTTTGAGAGTCTTCTAGAACAGCATGGTATTTTTCTTTGGTTGAAATTAGTCCTAAAGTAATAGGCATCCAAGATAGGTATAATAAAAACTATCATATAAAGTGCATTGAATACTATGAGAAGTTTGATACTTGATGATTGTTTTGAGATATGGAGATAGTTATATTAATGTTGTGCTAGTTGAGTAATTGTGAAATTGAGAAATACTTGTGTTGCAGTTTGCAACTCCCGTAGCATGCACGTATGGTAACCGTTGTGTATCAAATTTGAAACATGAAGTGTTCTTTGACTGTCATCCTTTGTGTGGAGGTCGGGGGCGCGCGATGGTTAAATCCTACCAAACCCCCCTAGGAGCATGCGTGTAGTGCTTGGTTTTGATGACGTGTAGATTTTTGCAATAAGTATGTGAGTTCTTTATGACTAATGTTGAGTCCATGGATTATACGCACTCTTACCCTTCCATCATTGCTAGCCTCTTCGGTGCCGTGCATTGCCCTTTCTCACCTTGAGAGTTGGTGCAAATTTCTCCGGTGCATCCAAACACCGTGATATGATACGCTCTATCACACATAAACCTCCTTATATCTTCCTCAAAACAGCCACCATACCTACCTATCATGGCATTTCCATAGCCATTCCGAGATATATTTCCATGCAACTTTCCACCATTCGGTTTATTATGACATGCTTCATCATTGTCATATTGCCATGCATGATCATGTAGTTGACATCGTATTTGTGGCAAAGCCACCATGCATATTATTTCATACATGTCACTCTTGATTCATTGCCCATCCCGGTACACCGCCGGAGGCATTCATTTAGAGTCATATTTTGTTCTAGTATCGAGTTGTAATCATTGAGTTGTAAATAAATAGAAGTGTGATGATCATCATTCATAGAGCATTGTCCTAAAAAAAGGGAAAGGCCAAAAAAAAAGAAGGCCCAAAAAAAAGAGAAGAAATAAAAAAGGGGGACAATGCTACTATCTCTTTTTCCACAGTTGTGCTTCAAAGTAGCACCATGATCTTTATGATAGAGAGTCTCTTGTTTTGTCACTTTCATATACCAGTGGGAATTTTTCATTATTGAACTTGGCTTGTATATTCGAACAATGGGCTTCCTCAAATGCCCTAGGTCTTCGTGAGCAAGCAAGTTGGATGCACACCCACTTAGTTTCATTTGTTGAGATTTCATACATTTATAGCTCTAGTGCATCTGTTGCATGGCAATCCCTACTCCTTGCATTGACAACAATTGATGGGCATCTCCATAGCCTGTTGATTAGCCACGTCAACGTGAGACTTTCTCCTTTTTTGTCTTCTCCACACAACCCCCATCATCATATTCTATTCCACCCATAGTGCTATGTCCATGGCTCACGCTCATGTATTGCGTGAAGGTTGAAAAAGTATGAAAATTCTGAAGTATGAAACAATTGCTTGGCTGAAACCGAGGTTGTGCATGATTTGAATATTTGGTGTGACGAAGACGGGACATAGCCAAACTATATGATTTTGTAGGGATGAACTTACTTTGGCCATGTTATTTTGAGAAGACATAATTGCTTAGTTAGTATGCTTAAAGTATTATTATTTTTATGTCAATATTAAACTTTTATCTTGAATCTTTCAGATCTGAACATTCATGCCACAATAAAGAAAGTTACATTGAGAAATATGCTAGGTAGCATTCCACATCAAAAATTCTGTTTTTATCATTTACCTACTCGAGGACGAGCATGAATTAAGCTTGGGGATGCTTGATACGTCTCCAACGTATCTATAATTTTTGATTGTTCCATGCTATTACATTATCTGATTTGGATGTTTAATGGGCTTTATCATACACTTTTATATTATTTTTGGGACTAACCTATTAACCGGAGGCCCAACCCAAATTGCTGTTTTTTTGTCTATTTCAGTGTTTCGCAGAAAAGGAATATCAAACGGAGTCCAAACGGAATGAAACCTTCAGGAACGTGATTTTTGGAACAAACGTGATCCAGAGGGCTTGGAGTGGACGTCAAGCACTCAACGAGGAGGCCACGAGGCAGGGAGGTGCGCCTGCCCCCTGGGGGCGCCCCCACCCTCGTTGGCCCCTCGTAGCTCCACCGACCTACTTCTTCCTCCTATATATACCTACGTACCCCGAAAACATCCAGGAGCACCACCAAACCCTATTTCCACCGCCGCAACCTTCTGTACCCGTGAGATCCCATCAAGGGGCCTTTTCCGGCGCTCCGCCGGAGGGGGCATTGATCACGGAGGGCTTCTACATCAACACCATGGCCTCTCCGATGATGCGTGAGTAGTTTACCTCAGACCTTCGGGTCCATAGTTATTAGCTAGATGGCTTATTCTCTCTCTTTGGATCTCAATACAAATTCTCCTTGATTCTCTTGGAGATCTATTCGATGTAATCTTCTTTTGCGGTGTGTTTGTCGAGATCCGATGAATTGTGGGTTTATGATCAAGATTATCTATGAACAATATTTGAATCTCCTCTGAATTCTTTTATGTATGATTGGTTGTCTTTGCAAGTCTCTTCGAATTATCATTTTGGTTTTGCCTACTAGATTGATCTTTCTTGCAATGGGAGAAGTGCTTAGCTTTGGGTTCAATCTTGCGCTGCTCGATCCCAGTGACAGTAGGGGAAATGACACGTATTGTATTGTTGCCATCGAGGATAAAAAGATGGGGTTTATATCATATTGCTTGAGTTTATCCCTCTACATCATGTCATCTTGCCTAATGCGTTACTCTGTTCTTATGAACTTAATACTCTAGATGCATGCTGGATAGCGGTCGATGTGTGGAGTAATAGTAGTAGATGCAGACATGAGTCGGTCTACTTGTCGCGGACGTGATGCCTATATACATGATCATGCCTAGATATTCTCATAACTATGCTCAATTCTATCAATGGCTCGACAGTAATTTGTTCACCCACCGTAATACTTATGCTCTTGAGAGAAGCCACTATTGAAACCTATGGCCCCCGGGTCTTTTTTCCATCATATTAATCTCCCGTCAACTAGCTATTTCTGTTGCCGTTTATTTTGCAATCTTTAAAACAAAAATACCAAAAATATTTATCTTATTATCTCTATCAGATCTCACTTTTGCAAGTGGCCGTGAAGGGATTGACAACCCCTTTATATTGTTGGTTGCAAGGTTCTTATTTGTTTGTGTAGGTGCGTGGGACTTGAGCGTGGTATCCTACTGGATTGATACCTTGGTTCTCAAAAACTGAGGGAAATACTTACGCTACTTTGCTGCATCACCCTTTCCTCTTCAAGGGAAAACCAACGCTGTGCTCAAGAGGTAGCAGCCCCCTCCTTGTCCAATTCGGAGTAGAGGGGGAGGAGGTGCGCGGCTTACCATGGCCGCCCCTCCTCTTCTCCACTAAGGCCCAATAGGTCCATTACACTCCCCGAGGGGTTCCGGTAACCCCCCGGTACTCTGGTATTTGTCCGAACTTGCCCGGAACCCTTCCCAGGTCCAAACATAGTCATCCAATATATCGATCTTTATGTCTCGACCATTTAGAGACTCCTCGTCATGTCCGTGATCATATCCGGGACTCCGAACTACCTTCGGTACATCAAAACACATAAACTCATAATACCGATCGTCACTGAACGTTAAGCGTGCGGACCCTACGGGTTCGAGAACTATGTAGACATGACTGAGACACGTCTCCGATCAATAACCAATAGCGGAACCTGGATGCTCATATTGGTTCCTACATATTCTACGAAGATCTTTATCGGTCAAACCGCATAACAACATACATTGTTCCCTTTGTCATCGGTATGTTACTTGCCCGAGATTCGATCGTCGGTATCTCAATACCTAGCTCAATCTCGTTACCAGCAAGTCTCTTTACTCGTTCCGTAATGCATCATCCCGCAACTAACTCATTAGTCACATTTCTTGCAAGGCTTATAGTGATGTGCATTACCGAGAGGGCCCAGAGATACCTCTCCGACAATCGGAGTGACAAATCCTAATCTCTATCTATGCCAACTCAACAAGTACCATCGGAGACATGTGTAGAGCACCTTTATAACCACCTAGTTACGTTGTTATGTTTGGTAGCACACAAAGTGTCCCTCCGGTAATCTGGAGTTGCATAATCTGATAGTCATAGGAACATGTATAAGTCATGAAGAAAGCAATAGCAGTAAACTAAAATGATCAAGTCCTAAGCTAACGGAATGGGTCAAGTCAATCACATCATTCTCCTAATGATGTGATCCCGTTCATCAAATGACAAATCATGTCTATGGCTGGGAAACTTAACCATCTTTGATCAACGAGCTAGTCAAGTAGAGGCATACTAGTGACACTCTGTTTGTTTATGTATTCACACATGTATTATGTTTCCGGTTAATACAATTCTAGCATGAATAATAAACATTTATCATGAAATGAGGAAATAAATAATAACTTTATTATTGCCTCTAGGGCATATTTCCTTCAGTCTCCCACTTGCACTAGAGTCAATAATCTAGATTACACAGTAATGACTCTAACACCCATGGAGTCTTGGTGCTGATCATGTTTTGCTCGTGAGAGAGGCTTAGTCAACGGGTCTACAACATTCAGATCCGTGTGTATCTTGCAAATCTCTATGTCTCCCACCTGGACTTGATCACGGATGGAATTGAAGCGTCTCTTGATGTTCTTGGTTCTCTTGTGAAATCTGGATTCCTTTGCCAAGGCAATTGCACCAGTATTGTCACAAAATATTTTCATTGGACCCGATCACTAGGTATGACACCTAGATCGGATATGAACTCCTTCATCCAGAATCCTTCATTTGCTGCTTCCGAATCAGCTATGTACTCCGCTTCACATGTAGATCCCGCCACGACGCTTTGTTTAGAACTGCACCAACTTACAGCTCCACCGTTCAATATAAACACGTATCCAGTTTGCGATTTAGAATCATCCGGATTAGTGTCAAAGCTTGCATCGACGTAACCATTTACGACGAGCTCTTTGTCACCTCCATAAACAAGAAACATATCCTTAGTCCTTTTCAGGTATTTCAGGATGTTCTTGACCTCTGTCCAGTGATCCACTCCTGGATTACTTTGGTACCTCCCTGCTAAACTAATAGCAAGGCACACGTCAAGTCTGGTACACAGAATTGCATGCATGATAGAGCCTATGACTGAAGCATAGGGAACACTTTTCATTTTCTCTCTATCTTCTGCAGTGGTCGGGCATTGAGTCTGACTCAACTTCACACCTTGTAACACAGGCAAGAACCTTTTCTTTGCTTGATCCATTTTGAACTTCTTCAAAACTTTATCAAGGTATGTGCTTTGTGAAAGTCCAATTAAGCGTTTTGATCTATCTCTATAGATGTTGATGCCCAATATATAAGCAGCTTCACCGAGGTCTTTCATTGAAAAACTCTTATTCAAGTATCCTTTTATGCTATCCAGAAATTCTATATCATTTCCAATCAACAATATGTCATCCACATATAATATTAGAAATTCTACAGAGCTCCCACTCACTTTCTTGTAAATACAGGCTTCTCCAAAAGTCTGTATAAAACCATATGCTTTGATCACACTATCAAAACATTTATTGCAACTCCGAGAGGCTTGCACCAGTCCATAAATGGATCGCTGGAGCTTGCACACTTTGTTAGCACCTTTTGCATCGACAAAACCTTCTGGTTGCATCATATACAACTCTTCTTCTAGAAATCCATTCAGGAATGCGGTTTTGACATCCATTTGCCAAATTTCATAATCATAAAATGCGGCAATTGCTAACATGATTCGGACAGACTTAAGCATCGCTACGGGTGAGAAAGTCTCATCATAGTCAACCCCTTGAACTTGTTGAAAACCTTTCGCAACAAGTCGAGCTTTGTAGACAGTAACATTACCATCAGCGTCAGTCTTCTTCTTGAAGATCCATTTATTCTCTATGGCTAGCCGATCATCGGGCAAGTCAACCAAAGTCCACACTTTGTTCTCATACATGGATCCACCTTAGATTTCAGGGCCTCAAGCCATTTTGCGGAATCTGGGCTCACCATCGCTTCTTCATAGTTCGTAGGTTCGCCATGGTCAAGTAACATGACCTCCAGAATAGGATTACCGTACGACTCTGGTGCGGATCTTACTCTGGTTGACCTACGAGGTTCAGTAGTAATTTGATCTGAAGTTTCTTGATCAATATCATTAGCTTCCTCACTAATTGGTGTAGGTGTCACAGGAACCGGTTTCTGTGATGAACTATTTTCCAATAAGGGAGCAGGTATAGTTACCTCATCAAGTTCTACTTTCTTCCCACTCACTTCTTTCGAGAGAAACTCCTTCTCTAGAAAGGATCCATTTTTAGCAACAAATGTCTTGCCTTTGGATCTGTGATAGAAGGTGTACCCAACAGTCTCCTTTGGGTATCCTATGAAGACACATTTTTCGATTTGGGTTCGAGCTTATCAGGTTGAGGCTTTTTCACATAAGCATCGCAGCCCCAAACTTTAAGAAACGACAACTTTGGTTTCTTGCCAAACCACAGTTCATAAGGCGTCGTCTCAATGGATTTAGATGGTGCCCTATTTAACATGAATGCAGCCATCTCTAAAGCATAACCCCAAAACAATAGCGGTAAATCAGTAAGAGACTTCATAGATCGCACCATATCTAGTAAAGTACGATTATGACGTTCGGACACACCATTACGCTGTGGTGTTCCGGGTGGCGTGAGTTGCGAAACTATTCTGCATTGTTTCAAATGAAGACCAAACTCGTAACTCAAATATTCTCCTCCACGATCAGATCATAGAAACTTTATTTTCTTGTTACGATGATTTTCCACTTCACTCTGAAATTCTTTGAACTTTTCAAATGTTTCAGACTTATGTTTCATTAAGTAGATATACCCATATCTGCTCAAATCATCTATGAAGGTGAGAAAATAACGATACCCGCTGCGAGCCTCAATATTCATCGGACCACATACATCAGTATGTATGATTTCCAACAAATCTGTTGCTCACTCCATTGTTCCGGAGAACGGCGTTTTAGTCATCTTGCCCATGAGGCATGGTTCGCAAGTACCAAGTGATTCATAATCAAGTGATTCCAAAAGTCCATCAGTATGGAGTTTATTCATGCGCTTTACACCAATATGACCCAAACGGCAGTGCCACAAATAAGTTGCACTATCATTATCAACTCTGCATTTTTTGGCTTCAACATTATGAATATGTGTATCACTACTATCGAGATTCATCAAAAAAATAGACCACTCTTTAAGGGTGCATGACCATAAAAGATATTACTCATATATATAGAACAACCAGTATTCTCATATTTAAATGAATAACCGTCTCGCATCAAACAAGATCTAGATATAATGTTCATGCTCAACGCTGGCACCAAATAATTATTATTCAGGTCTAAAACTAATCCCGATGGTAGATGTAGAGGTAGCGTACCGACGGCGATCACATCGTCTTTGGAACCATTTCCCACGTGCAACGTCACCTCGTCCTTAGCCAATCTTCGTTTAATCTGTAGTCCCTGTTTCGAGTTGCAAATATTAGCAACATAACCAGTATCAAATACCCAGGTGCTACTGCGAGCTTTCGTAAGGTACACATCAATAACATGTATATCACATATACCTTTGTTCACCTTGCCATCCTTCTTATCTGCCAAATACTTGGGGCAGTTCCGCTTCCAGTGACCAGTCTGTTTGCAGTAGAAGCACTCAGTCTCAGGCTTAGGTCCAGACTTGGGTTTCTTCTCCTAAGCAGCAACTTGTTTGCCGTTCTTCTTGAAGTTCCCCTTCTTCTTCCCTTTACCCTTTTTCTTGAAACTGGTGGTCTTGTTGACCATCAGCACATGATGCTCCTTCTTGATTTCTACCTCCGCAGCCTTTAGCATCGCGAAGAGCTCGGGAATTGTCTTATCCATCCCTTGCATATTATAGTTCATCACAAAGCTCTTGTAGCTTGGTGGCAGTGATTGAAGAATTCTGTCAATGACACTATCACCCGGAAGATTAACTCCCAGTTGAATCAAGTGATTATTATACCCAGACATTTTGAGTATATGTTCACTGACAGAACTATTCTCCTCCAGCTTACAGCTGTAGAACTTATTGGAGACTTCATATCTCTCAATCCGGGCATTTTCTTGAAATATTAACTTCAACTCCTCGAACATCTCATATGCTCCATGAAATTCAAAACAAAGTTGAAGTCTCGGTTCTAAGCCGTAAAGCATGGCACACTGAACTATCGAGTAGTCATCAGCTTAACTCTGCCAGACGTTCTTAACGTCATCAGCAGCATCTGCAGCAGGCCTGGCACCCAGCGGTGCTTCCAGGACGTAATTCTTCTGTGCAGCAATGAGGATAGTCCTCAAGTTACGGACCCAGTCCGTGCAATTGCTACCATCATCTTTCAACTTAGCTTTCTCAAGGAACGCATTAAAATTCAACGGAACAACAACACGGGCTATCTATCTACAACAACATAGACAAGCAAAATACTATCAGGTACTAAGTTCATGATAAATTAAAGTTCAATTAATCATATTACTTAAGAACTCCGACTTAGATAGACATCCCTCTAATCATCTAAGTGATCACGTGATCCAAATCAACTAAACCATGACCGATCATCATGTGAAATGGAGTAGTTTTCAATGGTGAACATCACTATGTTGATCATATCTACTATATGATTCACGCTCGACCTTTTGGTCTCAGTGTTCCGAGGCCATATCTGCAAATGCTAGGCTTGTCAAGTTTTACCCGAGTATTTCTGCGTGTGCAAAACTGGCTTGCACCCATTGTATGTGAACGTAGAGCTTATCACACCCGATCATCACGTGGTGTCTCGGCACGACGAACTTTGGCAACGGTGCATACTCAGGGAGGACACTCGTACCTTGAAATTTAGTGAGAGATCATCTTATAATGCTACTGTCACTCAAAGCAGAATAAGATCCATAAAAGATAAACATCACATGCAATCAATATAAGTGATATGATATGGCCATCATCATCTTGTGCCTTTGATCTCCATCTCCAAAGCACCGTCATGATCACCATCGTCATCGGCGCGACACCTTGATCTCCATCGTAGCATCGTTGTCGTCTCGCCAAATATTGTTTCTACGATTATCGCTTCCGCTTAGTGATAAAGTAAAAACAATTACAGGGCGATTGCATTGCATACAATAAAGCGACAACCATATGGCTCCTGCCAGTTGCCGATAACTCCGTTACAAAACATGATCATCTCATAGAATAAAATTTAGCATCATGTCTTGACCATATCACATCACAACATGCCCTGCGAAAACAAGTTAGACGTCCTCTACTTTGTTGTTGCAAGTTTTACGTGGCTGCTACGGGCTGAGCAAGAACCGTTCTTACCTACGCATCAGAACCACAATGATATTTTGTCAAGTATGTGCGGTTTTAACCTTCACAAGGACCGGGCGTAGCCACACTCGATTCAACTAAAGTTGCAGAAACTGACACCCGCCAGCCACCTGTGTGCGAAGCACGCCGGTAGAACCAGTCTCGTGTAAGCGTACGCGTAATGTCGATCCGGGCCGCTTCATCCAACAATACCGCCGAATCAAAGTATAACATGCTGGTAAGCAGTATGACTAGTATCGCCCACAACTCACTTGTGTTCTACTCGTGCATATAACATCTACGCATAAGCCTGGCTCTGATACCACTGTTGGGGAACATAGTAATTTCAAAATTTTTCCTACGCACACGCAAGATCATGGTGATGCATAGCAATGAGAGGGGAGAGTGTTGTCTACGTACCCTTGTAGACCGTAAGCGGAAGCGTTATGGCAACGCAGTTGATGTAGTCATACGTATGCACGATTGACCGATCCTAGCACCGAAGGTACGACACCTCCGTGGACTGCACACGTTCAGCTCGGCGACGTCCCACGAACTCACGATCCAGTAGAGCTTCGCGGGAGAGTTCCGTCAGCACGACGGCGTGATGATGGTGATGATGATGCTACCGACGCAGGGCTTCGCCTAAGCACCGCTATGATATTACCGAGGTGGATTATGGTGGAGGGGGGCACCACACACGGCTAAAAGATCAACTGATCAACTTGTGTGTCTATGGGGTGCCCCCTCCCCCGTATATAAAGGAGTGGAGGAGGGGGGAGGGCCGACCCTCCTAGGCGCGCCCCAAGGGGAGTCCTACTCCCACCGGGAGTAGGATTCCCCCCTTCCAAGAGTAGAAGTAGGAGAGAGGGAAGGAGGAGAGAGGGGGAAGGAAAGGGGGGCGCCACCCCCTGATACGTCTCCAACGTATCTATGATTTTTGATTGTGCCATGCTATTATATTATCTGATTTGGATGTTTAATGGGCTTTATCATACACTTTTATATTATTTTTGGGACTAACCTATTAACCGGCGACCCAACCCAAATTGCTGTTTTTTGCCTATTTTAGTGTTTCGCAGAAAAGGAATATCAAACGGAGTCCAAACGGAATGAAACCTTCGGGAACGTGATTTTCGGAACAAACGTGATCTAGAGGACTTGGAGTGGATGTCAAGCAATAAACAAGGAGGCCACGAGGGAGGGAGGCGCGCCTGCCCCTTGGGCGCCCCCACCCTCGTGGGCCCCTCGTAGCTCCACCGACCTACTTCTTCCTCCTATATATACCTACGTACCCCGAAAACATCCAGGAGCACCACGAAACCTAATTTCCACCGCCGCAACCTTCTGTACCCGTGAGATCCTATCTTGGGGCCTTTTCCGGTGCTCCGCCAGAGGGGGCATTGATCAGGCAGGGCTTCTACATCAGCACCATGGCCTCTCCGATGATGTGTGAGTAGTTTACCTCAGACCTTTGGGTCCATAGTTATTAGCTAGATGGCTTCTTCACTCTCTTTGGATCTCAATACAAAGTTCTCCTTGATTCTCTTGGATATCTATTCGATGTAATTTTTTTGCGGTGTGTTTGTCGAGATCCGATGAATTGTGGGTTTATGATCAAGATTATCTATGAACAATATTTGAATCTCCTCTGAATTCTTTTATGTACGATTGGTTATCTTTGCAAGTCTCTTCGAATTATCAATTTGGTTTGGCCTACTAGATTGATCTTTCTTGCAATGGGAGAAGTGCTTAGCTTTGGGTTCACTCTTGCGGTGCTCGATCCTAGTGATAGTAGGGGAAATGACACGTATTGTATTGTTGCCATCAAGGATAAAAAGATGAGGTTTATATCATATTGCTTGAGTTTATCCCTCTACATCATGTCATCTTGCCTAATGCTTTACTCTGTTCTTATGAACTTAATACTCTAGATGCATGCTGGATAGCGGTCGATGTGTGGAGTAATAGTAGTAGATGCAGGCAGGAGTCGGTCTACTTGTCGCGGACGTGATACCTATATACATGATCATGCCTAGATATTCTCATAACTATGCTCAATTCCATCAATTGCTCGACAGTAATTTGTTCACCCACCGTAATACTTATGCTCTTGAGAGAAGCCACTAGTGAAACCTATGGCCCCCGGGTCTATTTTCCATCATATTAATCTCCCGTCAACTAGCTATTTCTGTCACCGTTTATTTTGCGATCTTTACTTTCCAATCTATAAAACAAAAATACCAAAAATATTTATCTTATTATCTCTATTGGATCTCACTTTTGCAAGTGGCCGTGAAGGGATTGACAACCCCTTTATCGCGTTGGATGCAAGGTTCTTATTTGTTTGTGTAGGTGCGTGGGACTTGAGTGTGGTCTCCTACTGGATTGATACCTTGGTTCTCAAAATTGAGGGAAATACATACGCTACTTTGCTGCATCACCCTTTCCTCTTCAAGGGAAAACCAACGCTATGCTCAAGAGGTAGCAAGAAGGATTTCTGGCGCCATTGCCGGGGAGTCTACGCACAAGTCAAGACATACCAAGTATCCATCACAAACTCTTATCCCTCGCATTACATTTTTTTCCATTTGCCCCTTGTTTTCCTCTCCCCCACTTCACCCTTGCCGTTTTATTCGCCCTCTCTTCCGTTCGCCTCTTTTTCGCTTGCGTCGTCGTTATGGCTAGTCCTCTATCTACTCCTTTGTCTCCCGAGTTTGAAGTTCTTCACTTCAAACAAAGACAAGGAGAAAACTTAAAAGATGCTTGGTATAGAATGATGGAATCTTATCGCAATTGCACCCTAGAGGTGAATTTTAGAATCTTACTTCGCAATTTTTAGGTTGGACTAAATATGTCCCATAGACAGCTCTTGGATTGCAATGGCAAAGGAAATTTTATCGAAATTGATCCAAGTATTGCACTTGAAATTATAGAGGGAATAGTGGGAACACTACCTCAACAAAAAGGGCCACATCACACCCAGGAAGAAAAACAAGTTTTTGAGAAGATTCGCGAAGTAGCGAAAATATTACAAAAATCTCTTGAACCTCTAAAAAGTGTTAGCGGGAATCTTCACCGCATGAATATGTTGATTACCCTTTGCAATAAGCGGTTGGATTCCTTAGATCTAAAAATTTCTGAATATGAAGGGAAGCGTAAGAAACCTCCCGGATTCGAGCGTGACTCCGCTAAAAAAGTAAAAACTAAAGATGATGATACATAGATCTATCCTTGATTTTATGCCTAGCTAGGGGCGTTAAACGATAGCGCTTGTTGGGAGGCAACCCAATTTTATTTCTATTTCTTTCTTTTTGGTTCTGTTTAGTGATAAATAATTCATCTAGCCTCTGGTTAGATGTGGTTTTGTGTTTTAATTAGTGTTTGTGCCAAGTAAAACCTTCAGGATAACCTACGGTGATAGTTATTTGATGTTGCTGTAAAAAACATAAACTTTGCGCGCACGAGATTACTTTTCATAATTCACAGAAACTTGTTTTTCAGTTGATTGTTGTTGCAGTAGATCAATAAACAAATTATCTAGGACTTCCTAATCTGGTAGAGTTTTTTTAGGTTCCAGAAGTTTGCGTTTGATACAGATTGCTACAGATTGTTCTGTTTTTGACAGATTCTGTTTTTCTTGTGTTGTTTGCTTATTTTGATGAATTTATGGCTAGTAAAAGAGCTTATAAAACAGAGAAGTTGGAATACAATAGGTTCACCACCAATATAAATAAATAATGAGTTCAATACAGTACCTTAAAGTGGTGGTTTGTTTTATTTCGCTAACGGAGCTTATGAGATTTTCTGTTGAGTTTTGTGTTGTGAAGTTTTCAAGTTTTGGGTAAAGATTTGATGGATTATGGAATAAAGAGTGGCAAGATCCTAAGCTTGGGGATGCCCAAGGCACCCCAAGGTAAAATTCAAGGACAACTAACAGCCTAAGCTAGGGGATGCCTCGGAAGGCATCCCCTCTTTCGTCTTCGTCTATCGGTAACTTTACTTGGAGCTATATTTTTATTCACCACAAGATATGTGTTTTGCTTGGAGCGTCTTGTATGATTTGAGTCTTTGCTTTTTAGTTTACCAGTACCATCCTTTCTGTACACACCTTTTTTGAGAGACACACATGATTCGGAAATTATTAGAATACTCTATGTGCTTCACTTATATCTTTTGAGCTAGATAATTTTGCTCTAGTGCTTCTCTTATATCTTTTAGAGCACGGTGGTGGTTTTATTTTATAGAAATTATTGATCTCTCATGCTTCACTTATATTATTTTGAGAGTCTTCTAGAACAGCATGGTATTTTGCTTTGGTTGAAATTAGTCCTAAAGTAATAGGCATCCAAGATAGGTATAATAAAAACTATCATATAAAATGCATTCAATACTATGAGAAGTTTGATACTTGATGATTGTTTTGAGATATGGAGATAGTAATATTAAAGTTGTGCTAGTTGAGTAATTGTGAAATTGAGAAATACTTGTGTTGAAGTTTGCAAGTCTCGTAGCATGCACGTATGGTAACCGTTGTGTAACAAATTTGAAACATGAAGTGTTCTTTGAGTGTCATCCTTTGTGTGGAGGTCAGGGGCGCGTGATGGTTAACTCCTACCAACCCCCCAGGAGCATGCGTGTAGTGCTTGGTTTTGATGACTTGTATATTTTTGCAATAAGTATGTGAGTTCTTTATGACTAATGTTGAGTCCATGGATTATACGCACTCTTACCCTTCCATCATTGCTAGCCTCTTCAGTGCCGTGCATTGCCCTTTCTCACCTTGAGAGTTGGTGCAAATTTCGCCGGTCCATCCAAACCCCGCGATATGATACGCTCTATCACACATAAACCTCCATATATCTTCCTCAAAACAGTCGCCATACCTACCTATCATGGCATTTCCATAGCCATTCCGAGATATATTGCCATGCAACTTTCCACCATTCCGTTTATTATGACACGCTTCATCATTGTCATATTGCCATGCATGATCATGCAGTTGACATCGTACTTGTGGCAAAGCCACCATGCATATTATTTCATACATGTCACTCTTGATTCATTGCCCATCCCGGTACACCGCCGGAGGCATTCATTTAGAGTCATATTTTGTTTTAGTATCGAGTTGTAATCATTGAGTTGTAAATAAATAGAAGTGTGATGAGCATCATTCATAGAGCATTGTCCTAAAAAAAGGGAAAGGCCAAAAAAAAGAAGGCCCAAAAAAAGAGAAAAGAAATAAAAAAGGGGGAAAATGCTACTATCTCTTTTTCCACACTTGTGCTTCAATGTAGCACCATGATATTTATGATAGGGAGTCTTTTGTTTTGTCACTTTCATATACCAGTGGGAATTTTTCATTATAGAACTTGGCTTGTATATTCCAACAATGGGCTTCCTCAAATGCCCTAGGTCTTCGTGAGCAAGCAAGTTGGATGCACACCCACTTAGTTTTATTTGTTGAGATTTCATACATTTATAGCTCAAGTGCATCCATTGCATGGCAATCCCTACTCCTTGCATTGACATCAATTGGTGGGCATCTCCATAGCCCGTTGATTAGCCGCGTCAACGTGAGACTTTCTCCTTTTTTTGTCTTCTCCACACAACCCCCATCATCATATTCTATTCCACCCATAGTGCTATGTCCATGGCTCACGCTCATGTATTGCGTGAAGGTTGAAAAAGTTTGAAAATTCTTAAGTATGAAACAATTTCTTGGATGAAACCGAGGTTGTGCATGATTTGAATATTTTGTGTGACGAAGTTGGGACATAGCCAAACTATATGATTTTGTAGGGATGAACTTACTTTGGCCATGTTATTTTGAGAAGACATAATTGCTTAGTTAGTATGCTTGAAGTATTATTATTTTTATGTCAATATTAAACTTTTATCTTGAATCTTTTGGATCTGAACATTCATGCCACAATAAAGAAAGTTACATTGAGAAATATGCTAGGTAGCATTCCACATCAAAAATTCTGTTTTTATCGTTTACCTACTCGAGGACGAGCAGGAATTAAGCTTGGGGATGCATAGCAACGAGAGGGGAGAGTGTTGTCTACGTACCCTTGTAGACTGTAAGCGGAAGCGTTATGACAACGCGGTTGATGTAGTCGTACGTGTTCACGATCGACCGATCCTAGCACCGAAGGTACGACACCTCTGCGGACTGCACACGTTCAGCTCGGCGACGTCCCACGAACTCACAATCTAGTTGAGCTTCGTGGGAGAGTTCCGTCAGCACGATGGCGTAATGACGGTGATGATGATGCTACCGACGCAGGGCTTCGCCTAAGCACCGCTACGACATTACTGAGGTGGATTATGGTGGAGGGGGGCACCGCACACAGATAAAAGATCAACTGATCAACTTGTGTGTCTATGGGGTGCCCCCTCCCCCGTATATAAAGGAGTGGAGGAGGGGGGAGGGCCGGCCCTCCTAGGCGCGCCCCAAGGGGAGTCCTACTCCCACCGGGAGTAGGATTCCCCCTTCCAAGAGTAGAAGTAGGAGAGAGGGAAGGAGGAGAGAGGGGGAAGGAAAGGGGGGCATCGCCCCCTGATACGTCTCCAACGTATCTATGATTTTTGATTGTTCCATGCTATTATATTATCTGATTTGGATGTTTAATGGGCTTTATCATACACTTTTATATTATTTTCGGGACTAACCTATTAACCGGAGGCCCAACCCGAAATGCTATTTTTTTTGCCTATTTCAGTGTTTCGCAGAAAAGGAATAGCAAACGGAGTCCGAACGGAATGAAACCTTCGGGAACGTGATTATCGGAACAAACGTGATCTAGAGGACTTCGAGTGGACGTCAAGCAATCAACAAAGAGGCCACGAGGCAGGGAGGTGCGCCTGCCCCCTGGGCGCGCCCACAACCTCGTGTTCCCCTCATAGCTCCACCGACCTACTTCTTCCTCCTATATATACCTACGTGCCCCAAAAACATCCAGGAGCACCACAAAACCTTATTTCCACCACCGCAACCTTCTGTATCCGTGAGATCCTATCTTGGGGCCTTTTCCGGCGCTCCGCCAGAGGGGGCATTGATCACGGAGGGCTTCTACATCAGCACCATGGCCTCTCCGATAATGTGTGAGTAGTTTACCTCAGACCTTTGGGTCCATAGTTATTAGCTAGATGGCTTCTTCTCTCTCTTTGGATCTCAATACAAAGTTCTCCTTGATTCTCTTGGAGACCTATTCGATGTAATTTTTTTTGCGGTGTGTTTGTCGAGATCCGATGAATTGTGGGTTGATGATCAAGATTATCTATGAACAATATTTGAATCTCCTCTGAATTCTTCTATGTATGATTGGTTATCTTTGCAAGTCTTTTCGAATTATCTGTTTGGTTTGGCCTACTAGATTGATCTTTCTTGCAATGGGAGAAGTGCTTAGCTTTGGGTTCAATCTTGCGGTGCTCGATCCTAGTGACAGTAGGGGAAACGACAGGTATTGTATTGTTGCCATCAAGGATAAAAAGATGGGGTTTATATCATATTGCTTGAGTTTATCCCTCTACATCATGTCATCTTGCCTAATGCTTTACTCTGTTCTTATGAACTTAATACTCTAGATGCATGCTGGATAGCGGTCGATGTGTGGACTAATAGTAGTAGATGCAGGCAGGAGTCGGTCTACTTGTCGCGGACGTGATGCCTATATACATGATCATGCCTAGATATTCTCATAACTATGCTCAATTCTATCAATTGGTCGACAGTAGTTTGTTCACCCACCGTAATACTTATGCTCTTGAGAGAAGCCACTAGCGAAACCTATGGCCCCCGGGTCTATTTTCCATCATATTAATCTCCCGTCAACTAGCTATTTCTGTCACCGTTTATTTTGCGATATTTACTTTCCAATCTATAAAACAAAAATACCAAAAATATTTATCTTATTATCTCTAATAGATCTCACTTTTGCAAGTGGCCCTGAAGGGATTGACAACCCCTTTATCGCGTTGGTTGCAAGGTTCTTATTTGTTTGTGTAGGTGCATGGGACTTGAGCGTGGTCTCCTACTGGATTGATACCTTGGTTCTCAAAAACTGAGGGAAATACTTACGTTACTTTGCTGCATCACCCTTTCCACTTCAAGCGAAAGCCAACGCTGTGCTCAACAGGTAGCCAGAAGGATTCCTGGCGCCGTTGCCGGGGAGTCTACGCACAAGTCAAGACATACCAAGTATCCATCACAAACTCTTATCCCTCGCATTACATTATTTGCCATTTGCCTCTTGTTTTCCTCTCCCCCACTTCACCCTTGCCGTTTTATTCGCCCTCTCTTCCGTTCGCCTCTTTTTCGCTTGCGTCGTCGTTATGGCTAGTCCTCTATCTACTCCTTTGTCTCCCGAATTTGATGTTCTTCACTTCAAACAAAGACAAGGAGAAAACTTAAAAGATGCTTGGTATAGAATGATGGAATCTTATCGCAATTGCACCCTAGAGGTCAATTTTAGAATCTTACTTTGCAATTTTTATGTTGGACTAAATATGTCCCATAGACAGCTCTTGGATTGTAATGCCAAAGGAAATTTTATCGAAAATGATCCAAGTATTGCACTTGAAATTATAGAGGGAATAGTGGGAACACTACCTGAAAAAAAAGGGGCACATCACACCAAGGAAGAAGCACAAGTTTTTGAGAAGATTTGCGAAGTAACGAAAATATTACAAAAATCTCTTGAACCTCTAAAAAGTGTTAGTGGGAATCTTCACCGCATGAATATGTTGATTACCCTTTGCAATAAGCGGTTGGATTCCTTAGATCTAAAAAATCCCAAATATGAAGGGAAGCGTAAGGAACCTCCCGGATTCGAGCGTGACTCCGCTGAAAAATTAAAAACTAAAGATGATGATACCCAGATCTATCCTTGATTTTATGCCTAGCTAGGGGCGTTAAACGATAGCGCTTGTTGGGAAGCAACCCAATTTTATTTCTATTTCTTTCTTTTTGGTTCTGTTTAGTGATAAATAATTCATCTAGCCTCTGGTTAGATGTGGTTTTGTGTTTTAATTAGTGTTTGTTCCTAGTAAAACCTTTAGGATAACCTACGGTGATAGTTATTTGATCTTGCTGTAAAAAATAGACACTTTGCGCGCACGAGATTACTTTTCATAATTCACAGAAACTTGTTTTTTAGTTGATTGTTTTTGCAGTAGATCAATAAACAAATTATCTAGGACTTCCTAATTTGGTAGAGTTTTTTTAGGTTCCAGAAGTTTGCGTTTGATACAGATTGCTACAGACTGTTCTGTTTTTGACAGATTCTGTTTTTCGTGTGTTGTTTGCTTATTTTGATGAATTTATGGCTAGTAAAAGAGCTTATAAACCATAGAGAAGTTGGAATACAGTAGGTTCAACACCAATATAAATAAAGAAGGAGTTCAATACAGTACCTTAAAGTGGTGGTTTGTTTTATTTCGCTAACGGAGCTTATGAGATTTTCTGTTGAGTTTTGGGTTGTGAAGTTTTCAAGTTTTGGGTAAAGATTTGATGGATTATGGAACAAAGAGTGGCAAGAGCCTAAGCTTGGGGATGCCCAAGGCACCCCAAGGTAAAATTCAAGGACAACCAACAGCCTAAGCTTGGGGATGCCCCGGAAGGCATCCCCTCTTTCGTCTTCGTCTATCGGTAACTTTACTTGGAGCTATATTTTTATTCACTACATGATATGTGTTTTGCTTGGAGCGTCTTGTATGATTTGAGTCTTTGCTTTTTAATTTACCAATATCATCCTTTCTGTACACACCTTTTGAGAGAGACACACATGATTCGGAATTTATTAGAATACTCTATGTGCTTCACTTATATCTTTTGAGCTAGATAATTTTGCTCTAGTGCTTCACTTATATCTTTTCGAGCACGGTGGTGGTTTTATTTTATAGTAATTATTGATCTTTCATGCTTCACTTATATTATTTTGAGAGTCTTCTAGAACAGCATGGTATTTTGCTTTGGTTGAAATTAGTCCTAAAGTAATAGGCATCCAAGATAGGTATAATAAAAACTATCATATAAAGTGCATTGAATACTATGAGAAGTTTGATACTTGATGATTGTTTTGAGATATGGAGATAGTAATATTAAAGTTGTGCTAGTTGAGTAATTGTGAAATTGAGAAATACTTGTGTCGAAGTTTGCAAGTCCCGTAGCATGCACGTATGGTAACCGTTGTGTAACAAATTTGAAACATGAAGTGTTCTTTGAGTGTCATCCTTTGTGTGGAGGTCGGGGGCGCGCGATGGTTAACTCCTACCAACCACCCCCCAGGAGCATGCGTGTAGTGCTTGGTTTTGATGACTTGTAGATTTTTGCAATAAGTATGTGAGTTCTTTATGACTAATGTTGAGTCCATGGATTATACGCACTCTTACCCTTCCATCATTGCTAGCCTCTTCGGTGCCGTGCATTGCCCTTTCTCACCTTGAGAGTTGGTGCAAATTTCGCCGGTGCATCCAAACTCCGCGATATGATACGCTCTATCACACATAAACCTCCATATATCTTCCTCAAACCAGCCGCTATACCTACCTATCTTGGCATATCCATAGCCATTCCCAGATATATTGCCATGCAACTTTCCACCATTCCGTTTATTATGACATGCTTCATCATTGTCATATTGCCATGCATGATCATGTAGTTGACATCGTATTTTGTGGCAAAGCCACCATGCATATTATTTCATACATGTCACTCTTGATTCATTGCCTATCCCAGTACACCGCCGGAGGCATTCATTTAGAGTCATATTTTGTTCTAGTATCGAGTTGTAAATAAATAGAAGTGTGATGATCATCATTCATAGAGCATTGTCCTAAAAAACGGGAAAGGCCAAAAAAAAGAAGGCCCAAAAAAAGAGAGAAGAAAAAAAGGGGGAAAAAATGCTACTATCTCTTTTTCCACACTAGTGCTTCGAAGTAGCACCATGATCTTTATGATAGAGAGTCTCTTGTTTTGTCACTTTCATATACCAGTGGGAATTTTTCATTATAGAACTTGGCTTCTATATTCCAACAATGGTGGCTTTGATATGGCCATCATCATCTTGTGCCTTTGATCTCCATCTCCAAAGCACCGTCATGATCACCATCGTCATCGGCGCGACACCTTGATCTCCATCGTAGCATCGTTGTCGTCTCGCCAACTATTGTTTCTACGATTATCGCTTCCGCTTAGTGATAAAGTAAAAACAATTACAGATCGATTGCATTGCATACAATAAAGCGACAACCATATGGCTCCTGCCAGTTGCCGATAACTCCGTTACAAAACATGATCAGCTCATAGAATAAAATTTAGCATCATGTCATGACCATATCACATCACAACATGCCCTGCAAAAACAAGTTAGACGTCCTCTACTTTGTTGTTGCAAGTTTTACGTGGCTGCTACGGGCTGAGCAAGAACCGTTCTTACCTACACATCAGAACCACAATGATATTTTGTCAAGTATGTGCGGTTTTAACCTTCACAAGGACCGGGCGTAGCCACACTCGATTCAACTAAAGTTGCAGAAACTGACACCCGCCAGCCACCTGTGTGCGAAGCACGCCGGTAGAACCAATCTCGTGTAAGCGTACGCGTAATGTCGGTCCGGGCCGCTTCATCCAACAATACCGCCGAATCAAAGAATGACATGCTGGTAAGCAGTATGACTAGTATCGCCCACAACTCACTTGTGTTCTACTCGTGCATATAACATCTACGCATAAGCCTGGCTCTGATACCACTGTTGGGGAACATAGTAATTTCAAAATTTTTCCTACGCACACGCAAGATCATGGTGATGCATAGCAATGAGAGGGGAGAGTGTTGTCTACGTACCCTTGTAGACCGTAAGCGGAAGCGTTATGGCAACGCAGTTGATGTAGTCGTACGTATTCACGATTGACCGATCCTAGCACCAAAGGTACGGCACCTCCGTGGACTGCACACGTTCAGCTCGGCGACGTCCCACGAACTCACGATCGAGTAGAGCTTCGCGGGACAGTTCCGTCGGCACGACGGCGTGATGACGGTGATGATGCTGCTACCGACGCAGGGCTTCACCTAAGCACCGCTACGATATTACCGAGGTGGATTATGGTGGAGGGGGCACCGCACACGGCTAAAAGATCAACTGATCAACTTGTGTGTCTATGGGGTGCCCCCTCCCCCGTATATAAAGGAGTGGAGGAGGGGGGAGGGCCGACCCTCCTAGGCGCGCCCCAAGGGGAGTCCTACTCCCACCAGGAGTAGGATTCCCCCCTTCCAAGAGTAGAAGAAGGAGAGAGGGAAGGAGGAGAGAGGGGGAAGGAAAGGGGGGCGCCACCCCCCTGATACGTCTCCAACGTATCTATGATTTTTGATTGTTCCATGCTATTATATTCTCTGATTTGGATGTTTAATGGGCTTTATCATACACTTTTATATTATTTTTGGGACTAACCTATTAACCGGCGACCCAACCCAAATTGCTGTTTTTTGCCTATTTCAGTGTTTCGCAGAAATGGAATATCAAACGGAGTCCAAACGGAATGAAACCTTCGGGAACGTGATTTTCGGAACAAACGTGATCTAGAGGACTTGGAGTGGATGTCAAGCAATAAACAAGGAGGCCACGAGGCAGGGAGGCACGCCTGCCCCCCTGGGCGCCCCCACCCTCGTGGGCCCCTCGTAGCTCCACCGACCTACTTCTTCCTCCTATATATACCTACGTACCCCAAAAACATCCAGGAGCACCACGAAACCTTATTTCCACTACCGCAACCTTCTGTATCCGTGAGATCCTATCTTGGGGCCTTTTCCGGCGCTCCGCCAGAGGGGGCATTGATCACGGAGGGCTTCTACATCAGCACCATGGCCTCTCCGATAATGTGTGAGTAGTTTACCTCAGACCTTTGGGTCCATAGTTATTAGCTAGATGGCTTCTTCTCTCTCTTTGGATCTCAATACAAAGTTCTCCTTGATTCTCTTGGAGACCTATTCGATGTAATTTTTTTGCGGTGTGTTTGTCAAGATCCGATGAATTGTGGGTTTATGATCAAGATTATCTATGAACAATATTTGAATCTCCTCTGAATTCTTCTATGTATGATCTGTTATCTTTGCAAGTCTCTTCGAATTATCAGTTTGGTTTGGCCTACTAGATTGATCTTTCTTGCAATGGGAGAAGTGCTTAGCTTTGGGTTCAGTCTTGCGGTGCTCGATCCTAGTGACAGTAGGGGAAACGACACGTATTGTATTGTTGCCATCAAGGAAAAAAAGATGGGGTTTATATCATATTGCTTGAGTTTATCCCTCTACATCATGTCATCTTGCCTAATGCTTTACTCTGTTCTTATGAACTTAACACTCTAGATGCATGCTAGATAGCGGTCGATGTGTGGAGTAATAGTAGTAGATGCAGGCAGGAGTCGGTCTACTTGTCGCGGACGTGATGCCTATATACATGATCATGCCTAGATATTCTCATAACTATGCTCAATTCTATCAATTGGTCGACAGTAGTTTGTTCACCCACCGTAATACTTATGCTCTTGAGAGAAGCCACTAGTGAAACCTATGGCCCCCGGGTCTATTTTCCATCATATTAATCTCCCGTCAACTAGCTATTTCTGTCACCGTTTATTTTGCAATCTTTACTTTCCAATCTATAAAACAAAAATACCAAAAATATTTATCTTATTATCTCTAATAGATCTCACTTTTGCAAGTGGCCGTGAAGGGATTGACAACCCCTTTATCGCGTTGGTTGCAAGGTTCTTATTTGTTTGTGTAGGTGCATGGGACTTGAGCGTGGTCTCCTACTGGATTGATACCTTGGTTCTCAAAAACCGAGGGAAATACTTATGCTACTTTGCTGCATCACCCTTTCCACTTCAAGCGAAAACCAACGCTGTGCTCAAGAGGTAGCTAGAAGGATTTCTGGCGCCGTTGCCGGGGAGTCTACGCACAAGTCAAGACATACCAAGTATCCATCACAAACTCTTATCCCTCGCATTACATTATTTGCCATTTGCCTCTTGTTTTCCTCTCCCCCACTTCACCCTTGCCGTTTTATTCGCCCTCTCTTCCGTTCGCCTCTTTTTCGCTTGCGTCGTCGTTATGGCTAGTCCTCTATCTACTCCTTTGTCTCCCGAGTTTGAAGTTCTTCACTTCAAACAAAGACAAGGAGAAAACTTAAAAGATGCTTGGTATAGAATGATGGAATCTTATCGCAATTGCACCCTAGAGGTGAATTTTAGAATGTTACTTTGCAATTTTTATGTTGGACTAAATATGTCCCATAGACAGCTCTTGGATTGTAATGCCAAAGGAAATTTTATCGAAAATGATCCAAGTATTGCACTTGAAATTATAGAGGGAATAGTGGGAACACTACCTCAAAAAAAGGGGCACATCACACCAAGGAAGAAGCACAAGTTTTTGAGAAGATTTGCGAAGTAACGAAAATATTACAAAAATCTCTTGAACCTCTAAAAAGTGTTAGTGGGAATCTTCACCGCATGAATATGTTGATTACCCTTTGCAATAAGCGGTTGGATTCCTTAGATCTAAAAAATCCCAAATATGAAGGGAAGCGTAAGGAACCTCCCGGATTCAAGCGTGACTCTGCTGAAAAATTAAAAACTAAAGATGATGATACCTAGATCTATCCTTGATTTTATGCCTAGCTAGGGGCGTTAAACGATAGCGCTTGTTGGGAAGCAACCCAATTTTATTTCTATTTCTTTCTTTTTGGTTCTGTTTAGTGATAAATAATTCATCTAGCCTCTGGTTAGATGTGGTTTTGTGTTTTAATTAGTGTTTGTGCCAAGTAAAACCTTTAGGATAACCTACGGTGATAGTTATTTGATCTTGCTGTAAAAAACAGAAACTTTGCGCGCACGAGATTACTTTTCATAATTCACAGAAACTTGTTTTTCAGTTGATTGTTTTTGCAGTAGATCAATAAACAAATTATCTAGGACTTCCTAATTTGGTAGAGTTTTTTTAGGTTCCAGAAGTTTGCGTTTGATACAGATTGCTACAGACTGTTCTGTTTTTGACAGATTCTGTTTTTCGTGTGTTGTTTGCTTATTTTGATGAATTTATGGCTAGTAAAAGAGCTTATAAACCATAGAGAAGTTGGAATACAGTAGGTTCAACACCAATATAAATAAAGAAGGAGTTCAATACAGTACCTTAAAGTGGTGGTCTGTTTTATTTCGCTAATGGAGCTTATGAGATTTTCTGTTGAGTTTTGGGTTGTGAAGTTTTCAAGTTTTGGGTAAAGATTTGATGGATTATGGAACAAAGAGTGGCAAGAGCTTAAGCTTGGGGATGCCCAAGGCACCCCAAGGTAAAATTCAAGGACAACCAACAGCCTATGCTTGGGGATGCCCCGGAAGGCATCCCCTCTTTCGTCTTTGTCTATCGGTAACTTTACTTGGAGCTATATTTTTATTCACTACATGATATGTGTTTTGCTTGGAGCGTCTTGTATGATTTGAGTCTTTGCTTTTTAGTTTACCAATATCATCCTTTCTGTACACACCTTTTGAGAGAGACACACATGATTCGGAATTTATTAGAATACTCTATGTGCTTCACTTATATCTTTTGAGCTAGATAATTTTGCTCTAGTGCTTCACTTATATCTTTTAGAGCACGGTGGTGGTTTTATTTTATAGAAATTATTGATCTTTCATGCTTCACTTATATTATTTTGAGAGTCTTCTAGAACAGCATGGTATTTTGCTTTGGTTGAAATTAGTCCTAAAGTAATAGGCATCCAAGATAGGTATAATAAAAACTATCATATAAAGTGCATTGAATACTATGAGAAGTTTGATACTTGATGATTGTTTTGAGATATGGAGATAGTAATATTAAAGTTGTGCTAGTTGATTAATTGTGAAATTGAGAAATACTTGTGTTGAAGTTTGCAAGTCCCGTAGCATGCACGTATGGTAACCGTTGTGTAACAAATTTGAAACATGAAGTATTTTTCGAGTGTCATCCTTTGTGTGGAGGTCGGGGGGCGCGCGATGGTTAACTCCTACCAACCCCCCCCCCCCCCCCCAGGAGCATGCGTGTAGTGCTTGGTTTTGATGACTTGTAGATTTTTGCAATAAGTATGTGAGTTCTTTGTGACTAATGTTGAGTCCATGGATTATACACACTCTTACCCTTCCATCATTGCTAGCCTCTTCGGTGCCGTGCATTGCCCTTTCTCACCTTGAGAGTTGGTGCAAATTTCGCCGGTGCATCCAAACCCCGCGATATGATATGCTCTATCACACATAAACCTCCATATATCTTCCTCAAACCAGCGGCCATACCTACCTATCTTGGAATTTCCATAGCCATTCCGAGATATATTGACATGCAACTTTCTACCATTCCGTTTATTATGACACGCTTCATCATTGTCATATTGCCATGCATGATCATGCAGTTGACATCGTATTTGTGGCAAATCCACCATGCATATTATTTCATACATGTCACTCTTGATTCATTGCCCATCCCAGTACACCGCCGGAGGCATTCATTTAGAGTCATATTTTGTTCTAGTATCGAGTTGTAAATAAATAGAAGTGTGATCATCATCATTCATAGAGCATTGTCCTAAAAAAACGGGAAAGGCCATAAAAAAGAAGGCCCAAAAAAAGAGAGAAGAAATAAAAAAGGGGAAAAATGCTACTATCTCTTTTTCCACACTTGTGCTTCGAAGTAGCACCATGATCTTTATGATAGAGAGTCTCTTGTTTTGTCACTTTCATATACCAGTGGGAATTTTTCATTATAGAACTTGGCTTCTATATTCCAACAATGGGCTTCCTCAAGTGCCCTAGGTCTTCGTGAGCAAGCAAGTTGGATGCACACCCACTTAGTTTCATTTGTTGAGATTTCATACATTTATAGCTCAAGTGCATCCGTTGCATGGCAATCCCTACTCCTTGCGTTGACAACAATTGATGGGCATCTCCCTAGACCGTTGCTTAGCCGCGTCAACGTGAGACTTTCTCCTTTTTGTCTTCTCCACACAACCCCCATCATCATATTATATTCCACCCATAGTGCTATGTCCATGGCTCACGCTCATGTCACTACAGGAATCAGCTATTTTGCCGTCTGCCACAGCTGGATGCCATGTGGCTTCTTTGCCGTCCGCGGCAGACGGCAAAGAGCCCGTTGCCGTCGGTGGCAGACGGCAAAGAGCCCGTTGCCGTCGGTGGCAGACGGCAAAGAGCCTGCATATTGGCTCTTTTTTCTATTTTTATTAAATCCAACAATTTTCACAGCAAATATATATGACATATATAGATATATTTCACAGGCATTCATATCACATATATCCAGCACATAAGTTCCATACATTCATACATAAGCAAGTTCAATCCATTCATACATAAGCAAGTTCCATCCATACATATTACATAAGCAAGTTCCATCCATCAATTCATACATAAACAAGTTCCATCCATACATAAACAAGCACTGCATAGCAAGCTAGCTTCCATGAAGTGAATGAAATCTGCAAAATGGCAAAATAAGAAAGTTAGAAATAGGTGACTAGAATAAGAAGACTAGAACAAGAAGAGTAGAACAAGAAGAAGACTAGAACAAGAAGAGTAGAACAAGAAGAAGACTAGAACAAGAAGAGTATGTCATTTATGAGCTAACTTACGTGAAATGGATCATATATGAGCTAACTAAGTTGAAATGGGTCGTTTATGAGCTAGCTAAGGTGAAATGGATCATTTATGAGCTAACTTAGTTGAAATGGGTCATTTATGAGCTAACTAAGGTCAAATGGATCGGTTTTGAGGTAACTAAGGTGAAATGGATCATTTTTAGCTAACTTAGGTGAAATGGATCATTTATGAGCTAACTTAGTTGAAATGGATCGTTTTTGAGCTAACTTAGGTGAAACGGATCATTTATGAGCTAATTTAGTTGAAATTGATCTTTTTGAGCTAACTTAGGTGAAATGGATCATTTAAGAGCTAATTTAGGTGAAATGGATCGTTTTTGAGCTAACTTGGTGAAATGGATCGTTTATGAGCTAAATTAGTTGAAATGGATCGTTTATGAGATAACCTAGGTAAGATGGGTCATTTTGGAGTTAACCTAGGTGAAATGGGTCATTTTAAAGCTAACATAGGTAAAATGGATCATTTAGGAGCTAATCTAGGTAAAATGGGTCATTTTTTAGCTAACTTGGATGAACTGGATCATTTATAAGCTAACCAAGGTAAAATGGGTCATTTTAGAGCTAACTTAGGTAAAATGGATCGGTTATGAGCTAACTAAGCTAATTATGCAATTTTTGACATAAGTAAGCTAAGTACAGATCGTTTTAGAGCTAACTTAGGTAAAATGGATGGTTTTGGAGGTCAGTACGCTTATTAAGTCATTTTGGAGGAGAAGAAGCTAAGTGTAGGTCATTATGGTAAGCATTGGAGGAAATAAAGCTAAGTCTAGGTCTTTATGCATGTGTTAAGCAAACACTAGATAAACTTACCATGATCTAGGAGGTGTAGGAGCGGGCTGGCTCGTGTCGGTAGCTGGAGAAGGATCATGCGATGCTTGTCTGGAGTTACGCTGCACCAAAGATCATTTCCAATGTCTTGTTAGCATGATGACACTCAAATGTTAAGACTAGCAAGTAATGTCCATTCAAATTAAACTCACCGTGGTCCCAGGAGCAATCACTGGCATCGGCGGAGCGGTCTGACCGGTCTTCTTGCACACAGACTGCACATTTGGTTTTGACGACTCAGTCATACTAGTTAGTAATGAGACAAACACTACATGAATGTTTTGGCTAATCTGCAGAAGAAACTTACCACAAGGAGCTCGTACATGGCCCTTGCCTGCATGTCATTCCGTGCCCTCTCCTCCTCCATCATCTTTGTCGTCCTCTCCTCCAACTCCCGCTGCCTCTCCGCCGCCTCCGCCAGAAGTTTCTCCGTTCTATCTCTCTCACTCTGTATAGCAGCCTGCAACACCACTCACATGACCATTTGTAATCATTGATGGAAGCGCACACAATGTAATGGAGAAAGATAGCTGAGTATGTATCACTAACCTTGATGGCTAGTTGCACTGGCCGTTCACGAGGCCTTATCTCAGGAGCGGAGATCGACTGGCGCGCCTTGATATCCGGGAGAGTGCTAGGACAACGGATAAGTCCATCTCCAATGGCTATGGAGCCATGGGACCTCCCGCCACCAGATATCATCACCAGCTCTGGATCAATGGGACCCTGGCTCGGGTTAAAGTCCTCCCCTTTCCTCACCTTCCCCTCATCTCTATATCTCATGAGCTTGTTGTGGGAGGAGATGTTGGTGAAGTTGTTTGCATCATCGAGGTCAGACTGAGAGAAAGCCTTGACTTTCTTGAAAGAGGCAGTGTGGGCCATGGCATACAGGTCGTACACCTCTGGCACCTTATCCACCTTATTGTGGCGTGCCTGAAAGAGAGAAACAATGTAAATTAGTAATTAAAGGGCTCAAGCTAGCATGATGAATGAATTGCATGAATCATGAAGCAAACCACATACCCAGTTCCGCCCGAACTGATATAAGTTGGAGCTGCCTTGATGGTGTGGCACACCTTCCATTTGGGCACGTTTGTCCTTGGCCTCGTTGTGGAGGGCTAGCCATTCTTTTGAGCACCACTCATTGACCAACACCTCCCAACAATCCATCCGATCCGCACACCATCTCGGAGGCGCCTAAGTTAGCAAATAGAAACTTGAGCGCTACGACTAAGAATTACCCAGAACTTTCTGATCACCATGTCTGCCCTCGTGTCGCACAAGACACCGTCGATAATCTCATCCGGCGGGGCTGGGGCAGCCAAGTAGTGCTCCCTGCTCAATCCAAGCTCTGGAAGCCGACCCTCACCAGGCAACGTGACAAACCCCGGGAAGTTTTGCCAGCAAAGAACTCCAAGGACGGAGTTGGGCCGGCGGACACTATGATGGTGGTCCCAACCCCTGCAGCATGACAAGGCCAACGCATTAGTTATTTGAAGAAACGTGAATGCAGAAGGTACAAAAATATTAAATGCACTTACGTACCTCTCCCCATCAGGGAAAATCAACCACCTCTGCTCGCGGGTCGCCGGCACGGACGGGAGCCGTGTAGCACCACGCTGGTAGACGGTGCCCCCTCCTCCTCAATATCAGTCAGCTCCCCGCCATCATCAGCATGGCCACTCGGCTCCTCGGGCTGATCCGGCCAGGTACCCCATCCGGACGTGTGCTCCTCCGGGGTCTCGTGGGCCGAACTCTCGTGGGCCAAAGGCCAGTCGACCCGAGGCTCGTGGGCCCAAGACCCGTGGACCCGAGGCTCGTGGACCGGAGTCCGTGTAGCCTCCTCCTCGGACGAGTCCACCCTAGCAGTCACGTGCTCGGGTGAAACAGCTGGGGGTGGCGGCGAGGAAGGCGCCGTAGCAGTCACCCTACCTCCTCTCCCGCGACCATGTGCCCCACCTCCTCTCTTCCTACCTCGTCCCCTGCTGGGCACCGCGGTCGACGAAGAAGGGTCCGGCGGTGTTGCCATACTGTCCAGCAACGCTCGGCGGAGAGGTGCGTCTGGAATGGAAGACCTCAGACCACGCGCCGACGAAGAAGGGGCCTTGGCGCGCTCCCGACTAGCGTCCACCATCTTTCAACACCTTCCATGACAAACAATAAACGAAATTAGTACAACATGAAAAAAAGACCGACATGAATAATAATATGTGTATCACTTAAGTGTATCATCATCAAGTACAACATAAATTTTTTTAATACCTGACACTACTAATAATCTCGATCATTATCATCAATAAATGCATAATCATCATCATCACTATAATCAATGACGGGCTCATAGGGTTCAGTGGCATCAACATGTGGAAGGCCACCTTGACGTAATCTGTCAAGCAATGACAGGTCATCCGCAGCAGTAACCTCTTCTTGTTCCTCCTCTGGGGTGATGTCGGATTCACTGTCGCTGTCTACTTCAATGTTTTGGGGTGAAGTATAGCGGTTCTTGAAACGCTTTTTGGAAAGACGTGTCTCTTGGAAGAATTCTCCTTCATATGTGTCTGGGTTAATGTGAGGTTCATAATCCTCTTCCTTTGGGGGAGATAGTCTAGCACGTGGCGGCACTTCATAAACGACATCCCAACCTTTCAGATTTGGATTAGTTTGGCAGGCCCACGGTAGATAGAATACTTGGGTCGCCTGTTGAGCCGTAATATAGACATCAGGAACATCTAAATGGGTGCTTTGGTTGATTTCAACTAGCCCTATATGTTCATGAGTCCTTCTAGTCTCCTTCGGCTGAAACCAATAACATTTGAAGACTACGACATTCGGTGGGTTTTCACCATAGAATAGAAGTTCATAAATTGCTTCAACTCTCCCATAATACTCGGTACCTCCTTTGCCGATAGCAGATACACAACAATTTGTAGACTTTCGGTCGGCCATAGATAGCACTTTGCCATAGGTACGAAAGCGATACCCGTTGATGTCGTATTTGTCAAATGAACGGACCTTATAGTCAAAACCATTAGCGACTTGTCTCAATTCGGCGTCCATAGACTCTGAATTAGCCTACAAGTTTAATATGAAAGGATTGTTGCATTACGCACAAATTAGCGAATGAAATGAAATTGTCTAATAGAAATTACCGTTTGTTTGAACCAAGAGATGAAACTGGGATAGCCGCCTCCTTGCTTTGCGAGAAGCTCATACTCTTCGACAGAATCCTTTTGGATCACCGCTCCATACGAGAATAAGGCGACGTATCGACTGTATGAAATATCCAGGAATAAGAGCAGTTCAAAGGAAGTAGAAGTTGCGAAACAATGTACCGAGAACTTACTCGATGTACGGCCGCACTTCTATCAGGTTGTTGAAGATATACAACGAAATGGTCCGCCATTGTTCGTTATCCAAAGATACTGGATTTGAAACACTGGCTGGTGCGAGATTCCCTTTGAATAGGCTGAGGTTGGATCCACCCTTTTTAGGGTCGTCAGCATTGTACCGAGGCTTCGGATTATGCAAATGACGATTTTAGGCTTCGTAGTGTGCTGTCACGAAGTTTGCCGCCTCCTCAGTGATGAATGCCTCAGCCATCGATGCTTCAATTCTATGTTTATTTTTACATTTTTGTCGAAGCGTCTTCTGCATCCCCTCAGTTGGGTAGCACCAACGATTTTGCATGGGCCCCCCAATCTTGCCTCGGTCGGGAGATGCAAAATCAAATGTTGCATTGGATTAAAGAAGCCCGGTGGAAAGATCTTCTCTAACTTGCAGATCAACTCCGGCGCCAACTCTTCCATTTCTTCTAGCACGCCAGGCGATAGTTCTTTCGCACAAAGAACACGGAACAAATAGCTGAGTTCTGCCAGTACTAGCCATTCATCCTCAGGGATGAAGCCACGCAACATCACCGGCATTACCCGCTCAATCCATATGTGCCAATCATGACTCTTGAGACCAAATATCTTCAATTTATCAAGACTGGCTCCCCTCTTTAGATTCGCTGCATACCCATCGGGGAACATCAACTGCATTTTCACCCACAAGATAATTTCCCTCATAGCTGGCCTTCCAAGATTGAACCATGCCTTTGGCTTCGTCCAGTTCTGCTTTCCTTTCGGTTCTTTCATGTTTTGTAACGGCCTATCACATAGCGCCTCCAGATCGACTCTAGCCTTAGTATTATCCTTTGACTTCCCATCTATGCCGAACAATGTACCAAAAAGTGCCTCGGCGATATTCTTCTCAGTGTGCATCACGTCGATGTTGTGTGGGCAAAGGAGGTCTTTGAAGTAAGGCAGATCCCATAAGCATGTTTTGTGAGTCCAGGCGTGCTTAGAATTATACCCCTTGAAGTACCCTGGACGCTCTGGATCTGGCTCAAGAGCGTTTAACTGATCCAGGGTCTGTTGGCCTGTCAATGCAGGTGGTGCAGAGTTTTTGACAACTCTACCTCTGATGAAGTTCTTCTTGTCTTTCCTGAACTTATGGCGAGGATTCAGGAACTGTCTATGCATGTCGAAGCAAGAAAACTTGCGACCGGCCTGAAGCCAACGAAACTCAAGAGCTCCCTTGCATGTGGGGCACGGGAACCTTCCATGCACACACCAGCCAACGAAAAGCGCATACGCCGGCAAGTCATGCGTCGAGTACATGTACCAGACACGCATTATGAAGTTCCGTTTGCTATAGGCGTCGTATGTCTTGAACCCATTATCCCAGGCTTCTTGCAATTCGTCCTTAAGCGGCTGCATGTACACATTCATATTTTTCCCCGGATAGTTGGGCCCTGGAATTATCAACGTCAGGAAAATGTTCTTTCTTTGCATAATCTGTCCGGGGGGAGATTGAGTGGAAAGACAAATACGGGCCAACAACTGTATTGGGCTGCCATCATACCAAACACACTGAACCCATCCGTGCTGATGCCGACTCGAGGATGCCTCGGATCTGCCGCTTTGTCACCATGTAATTCATCAAACTTTTTCCACGCAACACCATCCGATGTGTGTACAATCATCAGATTCCCATCTGCATCTAGTTCGGTTCTTTTGCCCGTTTTGTGCCATGTCATCTGTCTGGCCGTCTCTTCGACCATGAAAAGACGTTGATGTCTTGGTACGATTGGCATATACCGAAGAACACTAACGGGGATTTTGGTCTGTGTCTTCTCACCCATACCGTTGTCTACCACAACATACCTGGAAGACTTGCAAATGGGACAATAGTTCAAGTCCGCATAGTCAAGCCTAAACAAGACACATCCTTTCTCACAGGCATGTATCTTATCATAGGGCATCTTCAGTGCACGGAGGATTTTGTCCGACTGGTACAGGTTTGCAGGCATTACATGGCCTTTGGGTAGAAAGCGTCCAAATACTGTCATCATTGCATCATAGCATTCTCTGCCCAAGTTGAACTGAGCCTTCAGAGCCATTACTTGTGAGATGGCATCCAACTGACAAAGCTCAGTGTGCTCATGGAGCGGATGTTTTGAAGACTCTAACATTTCATTGAAGGCCTTTCCAGATTCCTCCATCTCCTCGTCCGAATCCCGAGCATCATCGAAGTCTTGCACCATGTTTTCCATCCCAGTACCATGCTCGTCGGTGCGACGACGATCCACCTCAGCTCGGTCACGTTGGGCAGACTCACCATGAAATGTCCACATCGTATAATCGGGCGTAAAACCACTCTTCTGCAGGTGTTTGCCCATTTCAACCTCTGTCCTCTTTTCCCAATTGCCGCACCGTAAACAAGGGCACCAGGTTTTCCTCTGGCCATTTGGAAATGCGGCTCGCACAAACCCCTTGGTTTTTGTGAACCATTCAGTGCTCCATTTGTTCTGACCAGTGTGACCGGTGTACATCCACGCACGATCACTCATCTTGACTTTCAGAGCTACTAGACACACAACAAATATATATATATAATTCACCATGTATATATTCATCAGTTGATCTACTTTGTCAATTTTATTACGTCCATGCAACCTACACTCTAATAGGTAATGATAGGTCCTAATCCCACCCGAGTATGTTAAGATTGGGTTCATTTTCCCATGCTATGCTCTGGATCCTACGCAAAATTTCGGCAGCACCTCCCTGATGTTCTCCTGATACACGTCTTTGCAATAAACAGAGAGGATGTGTACCCGGAGAACAACAGGGGAGGCACTCACGAAATTTATGTGTCGGATCCGGAGCAAAGCATATGGGAAAATGAACCCAATCTAAACATACTCGGGCTGTCCATGGATAGCGTTGGAGAATTCAAAAGAATCAAGGTTATAAATATGCAAATGCATGCATATTTATAACTATGACGCTTTCGAACGGGAGACACATATTGGTTACGCATACTGATGATTCAAGACACATATATAGCTAGCTATCAAGTTTCATCGGAATAGATCAAATAATTAATGGGGGAGGAGGACATGTCATTTGTGCTCACCCACGAACGAAGGGGCAGAGCTCGTCAAACGCACGACGAGGTCGTCGAACACCAAACCTCGCAGCGATGAAACAACTGCACATTTAAAACTACCCGATCAACACAATTATATATGATGTTTTTCATAACAAAATCGAAAAATATATGACCTAACTAATAATTCACAAATATATGACCCCGTCGGCCTCTGGAAGGCCAAAGAACACCTTTTCGGGAGGTGTCGGGGGTCGGGGTGTCGTGTCGGTGTCGGGGTGCCGTGTCGGGGTCGGGGTCGGGGTCTCGGGGTCGGGGTGTCGGGTCGGGGTGCCGTGTCGGTGTCGGGGTCAGGGTGTCGGGTCAGGCTCGGGGTCGGGGTGTCGGGGTCGGGGTCGGGGTCAGGGTGTCGGTGTCGGGGTCTAGGGGTCGGGGTGTCGTGTCGGGGTGCCGGGTCGGGGTCGGGGTGCCGTGTCGGGTCGGGGTTTTTTCCTCTTTTTTTCTTTTCTTCTTCTTCCTCTTCTTCCTTTTCTTCCTTTTCTTCCCTTTTTCCTTCTTCTTCTTCTTCTTCTTCTTCTTCTTCTTCTTCTTCTTCTTCTTCTTCTTCTTCTTCTTCTTCTTCTTCTTCTTCTTCTTCTTCTTCTTCTTCTTCTTCTTCTTCTTCTTCTTCTTCTTCCTCCTCCTCCTTTCCTTTTTCCTCTTCTTCTTCTCCTCCTCTCCTCTTTTTTCTTCTTCTTCTTCTTCTTCTTCTTCTTCCTCTTCTTCTTTTTTCTTCTTCTCCTCCTCCTCCTCTTCTTCTTCCTTTCCTTTTTCCTCTTCTTCTTCTCCTCCTCTCCTCTTTTTTCTTCTTCTTCTTCTTCTTTCCTCAAACTAAACTAAACCAAAAACTAAACCTAAAACTAAACCAAAATCTAAAACTAAATCTAAATCTAAACTAAACATAAACCTAAAACTAAAAAACAAAAAAAAGAAAAAAACTAAATCTAAACCGAAAACTAAACTAAAACTAAACCTAAAACTAGAACTAAAACTAAATCTAAACTAAACATAAACCTAAAACTAAAAAAACAGAAAAAAGGAAAAAAGAGGAGGTAGAGCTCACCTGGGGCAGGGCCGGTGGAGGAGGGGGGCGGGGCGGCCTGGGGCGGCGGCGTCAGGCCCGGGGCGGTGGGGCGCGGGGGGGCCGGGGCGCGGGCGGGCCGTCTGCCGCGGACGGCGGCACCTGGGGCAGGGCCGGTGGAGGAGGGGGCGGGGCGGCCTGGGGCGGCGGCGCTGGGCCCGGGGCGGTGGGGCGCGGGGGGGCCGGGGCGCGGCGGCGCCGAGACGGTAGGGCGGCGGGGGCGACGGGGCGGGGGCCGGTGGGGCGCCGGGTGGTGGGGCGACGGCGCCGGGCGGCAGTGGCGACGGGGGGGGGGGCGGTGGGACGGCGGGGTGGTGGGGCGACTGGGCGGCGGCGAGTGGTGGGGGCGGCGGCGCGCGTGTGAAGAGCAGGGAGAGAAACAGGGCGGGGTAGGGCGCGGCCGTTAGATATGTTAAATCTTTGCCGTCCGCCCCCTTTGCCGTCCGCTTTTTTGCTCTTTGCCGTCTGCTAGCAGACGGCAAAGAGCGGGGGCCGTTAAGTTTTTTTTAAGCAGCTCGTCAGTGGGGCCCCCTCCCTCTTTGCCGTCAGCTAGCCGATGGCAAAGAATCTTTGCCGTCAGCTAGCCGACGGCAAAGAACTGGCTGATGGCCAAGAAAGTCTTTGCCATCAGCCAGTTCTTTGCCGTCAGCTTTTGGGTAGCTGATGGCAAAGAGCTTCTTTGCTGTCTGCTAGCAGACGGCAAAGAGCTGGCAGATGGCAAAGTAGCTGATTCTAGTAGTGTGTATTGCGTGAACGTTGAAAAAGTTTGAAAATTCTTAAGTATGAAACAATTGCTTGGCTGAAACCGAGGTTGTGCATGATTTGAATATTTTGTGTGACGAAGATGGGACATAGCCAAACTATATAATTTTGTAGGGATGAACTTACTTTGGCCACATTATTTTGAGAAGACATAATTGCTTAGTTAGTATGCTTGAAGTATTATTATTTTTATGTCAATATTAAACTTTTATCTTGAATCTTTCGGATCTGAACATTCATGCCACAATAAAGAAAGTTACATTGAGAAATATGCTAGGTAGCATTCCACATCAAAAATTCTATTTTTATCATTTACCTACTCGAGGACGAGCAGGAATTAAGCTTGGGGATGCTTGATACGTCTCCAACGTATCTACAATTTTTGATTGTTCCATGCTATTATATTATCTGATTTGGATGTTTAATGGGCTTTATCATACACTTTTATATTATTTTTGGGACTAACCTATTAACTGGAGGCCCAGCCGAAATTGCTGTTTTTTTGCCTATTTCAGTGTTTCGCAGAAAAGGAATATCAAACGGAGTCCAAACGGAATGAAACCTTCGGGATCGTGATTTTCGGAACAAATGTGATCTAGAGGACTTGGAGTTGACATCAAGCAATCAACGAGGAGGCCACGAGGCAGGGAGGCACGCCCCCACCCACGTGGGCCCCACGTAGCTCCACCGACCTACTTCTTCCTCCTATATATACCTACGTACCCTGAAAACATCCAGGAGCACCACGAAAACCTATTTCCATCGCCGCAACCTTCTGTACCCGTGAGATCCCATCTTGGGGACTTTTCCGGCGCTCCGCCGGAGGGGGCGTTGATCACGGAGGGATTCTACATCAACACCATGGCCTTTCGGATGATGTGTGAGTAGTTTACCTCAGACCTTCGGGTCCATAGTTATTAGCTAGATGGCTTCTTCTCTCTCTTTGGATCTCAATACAAAGTTCTCCTTGATTCTCTTGGAGATCTATTCGATGTAATCTTCTTTTGCGGTGCGTTTGTCGAGATCCGATGAATTGTGGGTTTATGATCAAGATTATCTATGAACAATATTTGAATCTCCTCTGAATTCTTTTATGTATGATTGGTCATCTTTGCAAGTCTCTTCGAATTATCAGTTTGGTTTGGCCTACTAGATTGATCTTTCTTGCAATGGGAGAAGTGCTTAGCTTTGGCTTCAATCTTGCGGTGCTCGATCCCAGTGATAGTACGGGAAACGACACGTATTGTATTGTTGCCAACGAGGATAAAAAGATGGGGTTTATATCATATTGCTTGATTTTATCCCTCTACATCATGTCATCTTGCCTAATGCGTTACCCTGTTCTTATGAACTTAATACTCTAGATGCATGCTGGATAGCGGTCGATGTGTGGAGTAATAGTAGTAGATGCAGGCAGGAGTCGGTCTACTTGTCGCGGGCGTGATGCCTATATACATGATCATGCCTAGATATTCTCATAACTATGCTCAATTCTATCAATTGCCCGACAGTAATTTGTTCACCCACCGTAATACTTATGCTCGTGAGAGAAGCCACTAGTGAAACCTATGGCCCCCGGGTCTATTTTCCATCATGTTAATCTCCCGTCAACTAGCTATTTCTTTCGCCGTTTATTTTGCAATCTTTACTTTCCAATCTATACAACAAAAATACCAAATATATTTATCTTATTATCTCTATCAGATCTCACTTTTGCAAGTGGCCGTGAAGGGACTAACAACCCCTTTATCGCGTTGCTTGCAATGTTCTTATTTGTTTGTGTAGGTGTGTGGGACTTGAGCGTGGTCTCCTACTGGATTGATACCTTGGTTCTCAAAAACTGAGGGAAATACTTACACTACTTTGCTGCATCACCCTTTCCTCTTCAAGGGAAACCAACGCTGTGCTGAAGAGTTAGCACCCCCTCCTTGTCCAATTCGGACTAGAGGGGGAGGGGGCGCACGGCCTGCCCTGGCCGCCCCTCCTCTTCTCCACTAATGTAACGCCCCGGATGTGACTTTCCATATTTGTAACTCCAACTCTTGCCATTTTCGGCTATGTGTCATGATATTTCCTTCGTGGTCGGGTTTTGTCTCTCGTTTTGCATTTTGTTCATGTCATGCATTTCATATCATGTCATCATGTGCATCTCATTTGCATACGTGTTCGTCTCATGCATCCGAGCATTTTCCCCGTTGTTCGTTTTGCAATCCGACACTCCCACATGCACCAGCGCACCCCTCTTGTCTCTTTTCATGAGCTAGTGTTAAATGTTCTTGGAATGGACCGAGGTTTGCCAAGTGGCCTTGGTACACTACCGGTAGACCACCTGTCAAGTTTCGTTCCATTTGGGGGTCGTTTGATGCTCCAACGGTTAACTGGGTAACCGCAAAGGCCTTTTGTGTGTTGCAGCCCAATACCCCTCCAAAACAGCCCAATACCCCTCCAAAACAGCCCAATAACCCACCTAAGTCACTTCCATGCTCTTCGTCGTTGGATCACGATTGTGTGGGCGAAAACAGCACCTCATTTGGAGTCTCCTAGCTCCCTCTACCTATAAATATGTGCACCCCTCCTCCAAATCCGGGTCCCGAAACACTAGCCCCGCTCCCTCCGCGCGCCGGACACGTCTGGAGGCGCCGGACAAATCGCCGCCGCCGCCCCGAGCCAATCCTGCGCTGCCACGTGGCTCCTCGTCACCCACCGCCGCCGAGGCCCGCCAAGCCCATCGCCGGCCCCCGCGGGCCCGTACACCGCCGCCCGAACCCGCACCCCGCGCCTGCTTCGTCCTCCGCCCGCGCCGCCCCGCGCTCGCCCCGCCTGGCTGCCGACGCCGCCCGAAGTCGCCGCCGCGCCGGTGCGCCGATGCCGCCGCGCGCCCCGGTAGCCGCCTCCGCGCGCCGCCCGAGCCAAGGCTCCCTCCGTCCGCCATCCCGCTCCTCCGCCGACGCCGGATCCGGCGAGCTCCGGTCGGCCCCGTCCCGGCGGCGCCTTCCCCGTCCTTCTCCGGCCTTCTCCGGCCACCGCCGCACCTTCTCCGGCGAGAGTCCGGCCCTGCCTCGATCTCTGCGCCCGAACCCTAGATCTGGGATTTCGGAGGTGAAAATTTCCTCCAAGTCCTTTTCTGTCATGTTATAATGCCCTGTTCTTCATGTCATATCTCCTTGCATGCTGCTCCGTTTCATGCGTGTGATATATCACGATGTTCATCAGGAGATGCTCTCCATTTGGTTCCATTGTGCCATGTTTGTTTGAGTTCATCTTGATGCCTAAATCGTCGTTGCAAGAGTGCTATATGATGTTTACTACTGTTACTTATCAGAACTTGATGTTTTGTTATTTTTGTGGCATTTGATGTGCGCATTTTATGAGCATGAGATATACAGGTGTTTTGATCTATGCCATGCCATCTTTACAGAAGTGTATGCCATGTATTGTTTTGATCTAGGTGGTGACTAGCACAAGCATGTAAACTAGGCTTCGTGATGTTTCTGTTTTCAGGGACTTAGGATTTTGCCAAGTCCTTTTCCTGCTGTTATTTTGATGCCATGTAAACTTGATGCTACAGTGAGATCCATGGTTCTTTTGAGTATGTTCAGTAAGGATGTTTTGGACATATAGTTGTGCTATATCCATCCCTGCCCCTGTTTGCAATTATGGAGTGCCCTAGCATGTCTCAATCTTGCTCTACTTTTGCTATAAAATTTTCCTGGCAGAATGTAAACTTGCTATTCAATTTTGCCAAGGTTGTTGTAGTTGATCCATACATGCTATGAACTTGCTCTTGCCATGGATGGCTTCATGCACATGTCTTCGTGCTGTTGGTATGCTTGTTTTGTCATTCATTGCCTTGTGATGAGTGAGTCGAGCTCACAAAGATGCCTTCATAATTCTGTTAATGCCATGCTCTGTTTTCTGCCAAGTCTGAAACATGTTAACGAAACTTGCTATGTTTACATGGGTGCCATCATATCTTATGTGCCTTTTTAGCTCATGATCAGTAAGGGACTTTTGTTCTAGGCATTTAGTAGATTTCTGCCATGCCTTTTTTTGCTATGATAAGTTCCTGTGGCATGTTGATTGCTTGCTTTGAACATTGCTACCTGATGCTGTTTAAGCCATGGTCAGTATTTTCACCAAGTCTGTGAAGCTGATATCTTTTGCACTTTTGCCATGCTCTTTTGAACCTGTTATATTGTGATCTAGCCGTAGCTCAGTGTTCATCTTTTGTCAAGCATCTCTTGTAGATCACTGCCATATGCTTTGTAGCTATGTTGGGGTGCTGTAGCATAGTTACTTGATGTATTCTATGTGCTATCATGCTGTTAATCGCAGAATTGTGTCATTCTTGTTTTGCTTGCCATTTGCAAACCGTGCATCCGTTTCCGGTGATCTTTATATCAATTTCGACCGAAATCATCTCATATTTCCAGTGGAATACTTGGTTTGCCAAGTTAATTCCTTGTTCATCCTTTTTCTTTCGGAGCACGCATATGCATCGCATATCACATCTCGCATATCATGCATGTATTGCATCATGTTGCTTGTGCATTGCACCGTGATTGATTGTGGTTCCATTGCTTGTGTTCTTGCTGTGGGTAGAGCCGGGAGACGAGTTCGTGAACGAGGAACCTGTTGAGAACGCTTACGAGGATCAAGCTTTCGACAACTCTGAGAACCTTGGAGGCAAGATGACCATACCCTGGATATCACTTCTATCTTTGCTTGCTAGTTGTTCGCTCTATTGCTATGCTGCGCTACCTACCACTTGCTATATCATGCCTCCCATGTTGCCATGTCAAGCCTCTAACCATCCTTTCCTAGCAATCCATTGTTTGGCTAAGTTACAGCTTTTGCTCAGCCCTTCTTATAGCGTTGCTAGTTGCAGGTGAAGTTGAAGTTGGTTCCATGTTGGAACATGGATATTTTGGCATATCACAATATCTCTTATTTAATTAATGCATCTATATATTTGGTAAAGGGTGGAAGGCTCGGCCTTATGCCTGGTGTTTTGTTCCACTCTTGCCGTCCTAGTTTCCGTCATACCGGTGTCATGTTCCTTGATTTTGCGTCCCTTACGCGGTTGGGTGATTTGTGGGACCCCCTTGACAGTTCCCCTTGAATAAAACTCCTCCAGCAAGGCCCAACCTTGGTTTTACATTTGCCTACCTAAGCCTTTTTCCCTTGGGTTTTCGCGAGCCCGAGGGTCATCTTTATTTACCCCCCCGGGCCAGTGTTCCTTCGAGTGCTGGCCCAAACCGAGCGATGTCCGGCGCCCCCTGGGCAACCAGGGTCTATGCCAACCCGACGTCTGGCTCATCCGGTGTGCCCTGAGAACGAGATATGTGCAGCTCCTACCGGGATTTGTCGGCACATTCGGACGGCTTTGCTGGTCTTGTTTTACCATTGTCGAAATGTCTTGTAAACTGGGATTCCGAGACTGATCGGATCTTCCCGGGAGAAGGAATATCCTTCTTTGACCGTGAGAGCTTATAATGGGCTAAGTTGGGACACCCCTGCAGGGTATTATCTTTCGAAAGCCGTGCCCACGGTTATGAGGTAGATGGGAATTTGTTAATGTCCGGTTGTAGAGAACTGGACACTTGACTTAATTAACATACATCAACTGGGTGTGTGGCCGTGATGGTCCCTTTTCGGCAGAGTCCGGGAAGTGAATGTTGGTGGACGTAGCAGAAATTCAAAATTTTCTACGCATCACCAAGATCAATCTATGGAGTAATCTAGCAATGAGGGGAAGGGGAGTGCATCTACATACCATTGTAGATCGCGATGCGGAAGCGTTGCAAGAACGCGGATGAGGGAGTCGTACTCGTAACGATTCAGATCGCGGTTGATTCCGATCTAAGCGCTGAACCACGGCGCCTCCGCGTTCAACACACGTGCAGCCCGGTGACGTCTCCCACGCCTTGATCCAGCAAGGAGAGAGGGAGAGGTTGGGGAAGACTCCGTCCAGCAGCAGCACGACGGCGTGGTGGTGGTGGAGGAGTGTGGCAATCCTGCAGGGCTTCGCCAAGCACTGCGGGAGAGGAGGAGGACATGGAAGAGGGGAAGGGCTGCGCCAAGAGAAGAAGAACTTCGTGTGTTGGGCTGCCCCTTTGCCTCCACTATATATAGGGGGAGAGGGAGGGCTGTGCCCCCACCTAGGGTTCCCTCCCTAGGGGTGGCGGCAGCCCCAATCCCCATCTGGGGTGGCGGCCAAGTGGGGGGGAGAGGGAGGCGCACCAGGCATGGGCCTTTAGGGCCCATCTTCCCTAGGGTTTGCCCCCTCTTCTCTCTAGGCGCATGGGCCTTGGTGGGGAGGCGCCCCAGCCCACCTAGGGGCTGGTCCCTTCTCACACTTGGCCCATGTATGCCTCCGGGGCCCGTGGCCCCTCCCGGTGGACCCCCGGACCCCTCCGGTGGTCCTGGTACACTACCGGTGATGCCCGGAACACTTCCGGTGGCCAAAACCATACTTCCTATATATAAATCTTTACCTCCGGACTATTCTGGAACTCCTCGTGATGTCCAGGATCTCATCCGGGACTCCGAACAACATTCGGTAACCACGTACATACTTTCCCTATAACCCTAGCGTCATCGAACCTTAAGTGTGTAGACCCTACGGGTTCGGGAACCATGCAGACATGACCGAGATGTTCTCCGGCCAATAACCAACAGCGGGATCTGGATACCCATGTTGGTTCCCACATGTTCCACTATGATCTCATCAGATGAACCACGATGTCGGGGATTCAATCAACCCCGTATACAATTCCCTTTGTCTATCGGCATGTTACTTGCCCGAGATTCGATCGTCAGTATCCCGATACCTTGTTCAATCTCGTTACCGGCAAGTCTCTTTACTCGTTCCGTAACTCACATCATCCCGTGATCAACTCCTTGGTCACATTGTGCACATTATGATGATGTCCTACCGAGTGGGCCCAGAGATACCTCTCCGTTTACACAGAGTGACAAATCCCAGTCTTGATTCGTGCCAACCCAACAGACACTTTCGGAGATACCTGTAGTGCACCTTTATAGCCACCCAGTTAGGTTGTGACGTTTGGTGCACCCAAAGCATTCCTACGGTATCCGGGAGTTGCACAATCTCATGGTCTAAGGAAATGATACTTGACATTAGAAAAGCTCCGAGCAAACGAACTACACGATCTTGTGCTAGGCTTAGGATTGGGTCTTGTCCATCACATCATTCTCCTAATGATGTGATCCCGTTATCAACGACATCCAATGTCCATGGTCAGGAAACCGTAACCATCTATTGATCAACGAGCTAGTCAACTAGAGGCTTACTAGGGACATGGTGTTGTCTAAGTATCCACACATGTATCTGAGTTTCCTATCAATACAATTCTAGCATGGATAATAAACGATTATCAAGAACAAGGAAATATAATAATAACCTATTTATTATTGCCTCTAGGGCATATTTCCAACAGTCTCCCACTTGCACTAGAGTCAATAATCTAGTTCACATCACCATGTGATTAACACTCACAGGTCACATCACCATGTGACCAACATCCAAAGAGTTTACTAGAGTCAACAATCTAGTTCACATCACTATGTGATTAACACTCAATGAGTTCTGATTTGATCATGTCATGCTTGTGAGAGAGGTTATTAGTCAATGAGTTTGAACCTTTCAGATCCTTGTGTGCTTTACGAACATCTATGTTATCTTGTGGATGCTACCACACGCTACTTGGAGCCATTTCAAATAACTGCTCTACTATACGAATCCGGTTTACTACTCAGAGTCATCCAGATTAGTGTCAAAGTTCGCATCGACGTAACCCTTTACGACGAACTCCTTTTCACCTCCACAATCGAGAAAATTCCTTAGTCCACTAGATACTAAGGATAAGTTCGACCGCTGTCATGTGATCCATTCCCGGATCACTATTGTACCCCTTGACCAACTCATGGCAAGGCACACTTCATGTGCGGTACACAGCATAGCATACTGTAGAGCCTACGTCTGAAGCATAGGGTACGACCTTTGTCCTTTCTCTCTCTTCCGCTGTGGTCAGGTCTTGAGTCTTACTCAATACTCACACCTTGTAACACAGCCAAGAACCCCTTCTTTGCTGATCTATTTTGAACTCTTTCAAAATCATGTCAAGGTGTGCGTTCTTTGAAAGTATCATCGGGCGTCTTGATCTATCTCTATAGATCTTGATGCCCAATATGTAAGCAGCTTTATCCAGGTCTTCCTTTGAAAAACTCCTTTCAAACAACCCTTTATGCTTTCCAGAAATTTTACTTCATTTCGGATCAACAATATGTCATTCACATATACTTATCAAAAATGTTGTAGCGCTCCCACTCACTTTATTGTAAATACAAGCTTCTAACAAACTTTGTATAAACCCAAAAACTTTGATCACTCCACCAAAGCGTATATTCTGACTCCGAGATGCTTGCTCTAATCCATGGAAGGATCGCTGGAGCTAGCATACCTTTTAGCATCCTTAGGATCGACAAAATCTGATTGTATCACATACAATCTTTCCTCACGAAAACTGGTAAGGAAACTTGTTTTGACATCCATCTGCCAGATTTCATAAATGTAGCTAATGCTAACATGATTCCGACGGACTTAATCATCGCTACGGATGAGAAAATATCATCGTAGTCAACTCCTTGAACTTGTGGAAATACTCTTTGCCACAAGTCGAGCTTCATGGACGGTAACATTACCGTCCAGGTCCGTCTTCTTCTCAAAGATCCATTTATCTCGGATTTCATGGCTTCTAACCATTTGTCGGAATATGGGCCAACCATCGCTTCTCCATAGCTCGTAGGTTCAGTATTGTCCAACAACATGATATCTCAGACAGGATCACGTACCACTCTGAAGTAGCACGCATCCCCGTCGTCCTACGAGGTTTGGTAGTGACTTGATCCAAAGTTTCATGATCACTATCATAAGCTTCCACTTCAATTGGTGTAGGTGCCACAGGAACAACTTCCTGTGCCCTGCTACACACTAGTTGAAGTGACGGTTTAATAACCTTATCAAGTCTCCACCATCCTCCCACAATTCTTTCGAGAGAAACTTTTCCTCGAGAAAGGACCCGTTTCTAGAAACAATCACTTTTGCTTCCAGATCTGAAATAGGAGGTATACCCAACTGTTTTGGGTATTCTATGAAGATGCATTTATCTGCTTTGGGTTCGAGCTTATCAGCCTGAAACTTTTTCACATAAGCATCGCAGCCCCAAACTTTTAAGAAACGACAACTTAGGTTTCTCTAAACGGTGTTGTCTCAACGGATTGCATGGTGCCCCTTTTAAAGTGAATGCGGTTGTCTCTAATGCCTAACCTGTTGAGGATATAGACCTTAGAGTCACCCGCCAGGAGGGGCCGGGTTACTCTAACGGTCATTGACAGAAGCCTGACGCCAAGCTTAAAGACGGTGGGCCGAAGATGGGCTCAAGACCCGGATATGGCTTAAGGCCCGTAGTTACAATCATTATTATGGTAGAACTTGTAGTGTCAGGCAAGAATAGTTAAGAGTCCGAGCCGGACACTCTTTTGAGCCGGCTGGGACTCTGAGAGCTGCAGGGCGTCAGCCTCCCTATATAAAGGGACGACCCGGCAGTGGTTTAGGGACAAGAACAATCTCGTCGAGAGCCAGGCATAGCAGTTAAGCTCCCTGGTCATCGAAACCCTAATCAATACCACCGCAAACTGGACGTAGGCTTTTACCTTCACCGTAAGGGGCCGAACAAGTATAAACCCTCGTGTTCCTTGTCCCGCTTAACCCCTTCAAGCTTCCCAGTAGCGATGGCTCCACGACTAAGTCCTAGCTCGAGGACATCTGCCGTGACAATTCCACGACAGTTGGCGCCCACCGTGGGGCTAGCGCACGGTGGATTTGAGTTCTTGAAGGGCAGCTTCGAAGGGCTCAAGGGATACGCTGTGGGCCGGATGACCAAGAGTCGTCGCGGCAAGCTCTACATCGACGATGCAAACTGGGGCCCCGACGCCGGCTCAATTGAGTACGGGTACCGGGTCCCCTTCGGCGGAATCCATGTTTTCATTGGCAAGATTGGTGAGCCGGGCCCTGAGCCGGATCTCTGCGCCGATCTCATCGAGGTGGCTCAACGCGCACGACCCGCCCGGGCCCGGCCTGCCTTAAGGCATGCTTTTGTGGGGTGTATCCACGGAGGACTCTCTGATCGATCTGGATCTGGTGATGAGACGGCCGCCGGCTCTGACGGTGAGTCGGCCACCGATGAGTCAAACTCGTCGTATCAACTTCAAGATGGCAGGCTCATGGGTCGTTCCGATGGTGACAGTATTCCGGACCTATTTTTGCCGCCAAGCCGGGTGGGAATCTTTATGGCCGGTGCACAGCCTGTTCAGAATCCCGCGGCTGGAGCGGGAAACCCGGTGCCTTCTCCGGCTCAGGTACTGATGGATCTCACGAACAAGATGACGGCCCTGTTAACCGCCACTGTTGACCCGGCGGATCAAGCTCAGCACGATGCGGAGGTGGCACAGTTAAAATTGGATCTAGTGAAAGCTAAGGAGGACCTTGCAGCGGAAGGGATCAGGATGGCTGCGGAGAGGCGGCTCTCGATGCCCAAACTCAGTTGATCCAGGCGCAGTCCTTCCAACTCACGATGGATCAGAACGCGTCCAATGCGGTCATGAGAAGGAGGCATCAAAAGACCCAATCTCGGCTCCCGCCGGTTTACGATCCACGCAACCTCTTCAGCATGCTAGGTGCAGGGTCTAGTAACCCGCCAGGGGTCATAGCGCCCGGGACTGGGCCCCCTATTCAGCCACGAGTGATGGGGCCTCCCCAGGTGCCCCCTGCCCCGCCTCAGTATGTGCCAACACCCCCGGGTCATTATAATAACCCGCTGGAGAACATGGTCGCTGCGGCAGCACGGCTGGCGGCTCTCCCAGTTGACGGCGACTCTCCGACGGCTATTGAAACCCGCCGGGTCAGGGAACTCCTTCAGACGGCACTGGCGCAGCAAGAGGCATACTCCTACAGCCGGGATAGGATCCACTCGACCCCTCGTCCGGCCCGGAGCCCGAGTTACAGCCGGCACATGGTCTCAGCGATCGGCTCAAGTAACGTCCGACGCCATGACCCGCCCCCTGGCCATGGCCTGGCTTATAATGGAGCCTGTCACGCAGCAGACCAAGATAGAGCACGGCAAGAGGCGGAGCGGGTGCCTCAATTGACGGCCTACCAGACCCCCCTGGCTTATTCGATGACTTCCGTCGACGTGGGTATCCCTACCAGGACGGGAGGTGTCCCCTGTTTAGTGCCGGCTATCCGTAATGAACGTTTACCCAAGGACTTCAAAGGCCCTAGGAAGGTGCCCAACTACACGGCTGACTTACAACCCGCAGCCTGGATCGAGATTTATGAGATGGCCATGGAACTACTGGAGGCCAGTGAGGCGGCAATGGCCAAGTACTTCACCATGATGTTGGATGGGACTGCCCGCACTTGGTTAAAAGGGCTACCACCGAATTCCATCGGGTCTTGGGCTGAGCTGAAAGCCCGGTTCATCCAAAACTTCAAAGATACCTGTAGGCAGTCTATGTCAATTGTGGATTTGACTAACTGTAAGCAGCAGGAGGGTGAGTCTACGACACATTGGGTTCGCCGGGTTAAGGAGATCATACACTCGTCAGACAAGATGGATGCCGGCTCAGCAGTTTTAATGCTGGAGCAGAATTGTCGTTTTGTGCCCCTAAAGATGAAACTCGCGCGGCTTAAGCGCGACTGCAGTGATATGGGTACACTAATGGCGGCTCTTGTCAAGTACGCCGATTCTGATGGTACCAAGGATCCCCCTTCAGATGATGAAAGGACAGGGAAGGGAAAGAAGAATGGCAATGGCAAGGGTCCTCGGCATAACCCGGGGAACCAAGGAGGAGGCAAGCGCAAGGCAGATGGCAGCCTAGAGTTTGTAGCCAACGCCAGCGCACAGGGCAATAACCAGCGACGCAAGGGGAGGCCCCCTCCTCGAGGCGGCGGGTCAGGACCGACACTGGAGCAGCTGTTGAATGAGCCTTGTCCAAGGCATGGCTCTAGAGAGAAGCCAGCGACTCATCTATGGAAGGATTGTGCAATCATGAAGGCCTTTAAGAACTACAATGGCCCGGGCGGCGGCTCAGGCGCCGGCGGTTTTCATGGCCCGGGCGGCGGCTCAAATTCTAATCCTCAGAACGGTCAAGGGGGATTTAATCAACAGTCTGGCCAGGGTCATCAGCAGCAGCAGGGGGGTTATCAGACCAATCCAAAGCAGCTTAGCGGTGGACAGTATCATGTGTTTACCACCAGTCTGTGTAAACGAGATCAGAAGCTTCATAAGAGGGTAGTAAATGCCGTTGAGCCGGCGGTTCCACGCTACTTGCGGTGGTCTGAACAGCCTATAGTGTGGAGTAGGGAGGATCACCCTCCCCGGGTGGATAATCCGGGTCACTTGGCCTTAGTAGTGGCTCCTCAGGTGGGAGGATATAAGTTCACTAAGGTGCTCATGGATGGAGGCAGCAGCATCAACATCCTCTATTATGAGACTTTCCGTCGTATGGGGTTGATTGATAAAAACCTCAGCCAGTCCAACACTATTTTCCACGGTGTGGTACCTGGTAAGTCGGCTTATCCAGTCGGCAAGATTGAATTGGAAGTGGCCTTTGGAGATGAGAACAACTACAGAGTGGAGAAATTGACCTTTGAGGTGGTCAAGATAAGAAGCCCGTACCATGCTATATTTGGACGGCCGGCTTACGCCAAGTTCATGGCACGGCCGTGTTATGTGTACTTACAGCTCAAGATGCCAGGTCACAATGGGACCATTACGGTTCACGGCAGCCGGAAGGTGGCCTTGGAATGTGAGGAAGGCGATGCAGCTTATGCAGAATCTGTTTGTGTAACAGAGGAGTTGAAGTTTTACAAAGATAATGTTGACCCAACAGATATGACCTCTCTGAAAAAGCCGACTACGGAAAATGAGCCGGCGATGAAATTTAAGTCGGCTGATGAAACTAAGCTCGTTGATTTTGTCCCAGGAGATTCATCTCAGCAGTTTAGCATCAGTGCAAATTTGGATCCGAAATAGGAAGGCGCGCTCATCGAGTTCATCCGTGAGAATAGGGACATCTTCGAATGGAAACCTTCTGACATGCCAGGTGTACCTAGGGAACTCGCTGAGCACACTCTCAATGTTGATCCGAAATTTAAGCCGGTCAGACAGTTCCTTCGGCGGTTTAATGAAGAGAGGCGGAAAGCTATTGGTGAAGAGGTGGCCCGGCTCTTGGCGGCCGGGTTTATTGTTGAAGTCTTTCACCCAGAGTGGTTAGCTAACCCGGTGCTCGTACTCAAGAAGAACGGCACTTGGCGGATGTGTGTAGACTACACGGACTTGAACAAGGCGTGTCCGGCTGATCCTTTTGCCCTTCCCCGTATTGATCAAATTATTGATGCTACGGCCGGTTGTGCGTGTTTAAGTTTCCTGGACGCTTATTCCGGATATCATCAGATTAAAATGGCAGTTAGGGACCAGGAGAAGACGGCGTTCCTCACTCCCTTTGGAGCCTTCTGCTATGTGTCCATGCCCTTTGGACTCAAGTATGCACAGGTGACTTATCAGCGTTGCGTGCAGAACTGTCTTCATAAACAGATTGGGCGCAATGTTCATGCTTATGTGGACGATATTGTGGTTAAGTCCATAAAGGAGGAAACCCTGATAGATGATTTGAGAGAAACCTTTGATAATCTCCGGGTCTACAAGATGATGCTTAACCCGGCCAAGTGTGTCTTTGGTGTTCCTGCAGGTAAACTCTTGGGGTCTTTGGTTTCTGACAGAGGCATTGAAGCTAACCCGGAGAAGATCAAGGCCATCACCTCCCTGGCTAAGCCGGCGTGTATAAATGACGTTCAGCGCTTGGCGGGTCGCATCGCTGTGTTAAGCCGGTTTATAAGCCGTCTGGGTGAGAAGGCCATGCCATTATATCAGTTGATTAAGAAGACTGATAACTTTGTCTGGAATGATGCAGCTAATACTGCCTTTGAGGATTTGGAGAAGCAGCTGGCTGAGCCTCCAGTCCTTGCTGCTCCGGTTGATAAGGAGCCCTTATTATTGTATGTAGCGGCGAACACACGAGCCGTCAGTGTGGCTATTGTGGTGGAGCGCAAGGAGGAGGGTAAGGAGCATCCGGTTCAGCGGCCGATTTATTATGTCAGCGAAGTGCTCATTGAGTCCAAGCAGCGGTATCCGCATTGGCAGAAGCTTGTGTATGGTGTGTTCATGGCGAGCCGGAAACTTAAGCATTATTTTCAGGGTCATCCCATCACCGTAGTCAGTTCTGCCCCTCTTGGTGATATCATTCAAAACCGAGAGGCCACAGGGAGAGTAGCTAAGTGGGCTATAGAGCTTGGACCTCATGGTCTCAAATACGTGCCACGCACTACTGTTATATCTCAGGCCTTGGTGGATTTCATCAATGACTGGACAGAGTCACAGGTGCCCGAGCAGAAGCCGGATAACACATATTGGACTATTCACTTTGATGGGTCCAGGCAGTTGGAGGGCTCGGGGGCTGGAGTCGTGTTGGCTTCCCCTAAAGGTGACAAGTTCCATTATGTGCTACAGTTGCTATTTCCTTGCACTAACAACGCGGCTGAGTACGAGGCCTTGCTCCATGGTCTTCGGATGGCTAAAGAGATGAGCTTAAGCCGGGTAAGGTGCTTCGGTGACTCAGACTTGGTGGCTCAACAAGTATCAGGAAAGTGGGATTCCAAGGATCCTCTCATGGCGGCTTATCGCCGCGAGGTTGATGCCATTGCTGGGCACTTTCAAAGTTACCAAGTGGAACACATCGATCGCAGGAAGAACGAGGCGGCGGATGCTTTAAGCCGGCTGGGCTCTCAGTGAAAACCGATGCCGCCTAACACTTTCCTGGACGTCCTGTATAGCCCTTCTGTTAAGTTGCCTACAGAGGAAGACTTGGCTGTCCCTGACCCGGAGGCACGACTGGTGGCGGCTCTCCACATCATACCAGACTGGACAATGCCATATCTGGCTTACATGACCCGGGGCGAGTTGCCTGAGGATGAAACTTTGGCCAGGCAAATAACCCGGCGGGCTAAGTCAATGATTGTTATCAATGGGGAGTTGCATCACCGCAGTGTTACGGGAGCGTTTCAGCGTTGTGTTTCCCCCGAGGAAGGTCAAGAGATCTTGCGTGAGATCCATGAAGGGGATTGTGGCCATCACGCCGGCTCAAAGTCTCTTGTGGCCAAGGCTTTTCGTCATGGTTTTTATTGGTTGACGGCTCATGCTAATGCAGAGGACTTGGTCAGTAAGTGTGATGGTTGCCAAAGGTTCTCGCGACGGGCTCATGTACCGGCTCAAGAGCTGAGGATGATCCCAATTACTTGGCCCTTTGCGGTTTGGGGGCTTGATATGGTTGGGCCTTTCAAAAGGTCCAAGGATAAGAAGACCCACCTTTTAGTGGCGGTTGACAAGTTTACCAAGTGGGTTGAAGCGGATCCCGTTAGCAAGTGTGATGTAGCCACGGCGGTTCAGTTTATGAAGAAGGTGATCTTTCGCTTTGGTTTTCCGCACAACATTATCACTGACAATGTCACCAATCTCTCCAAAGGCTCCATGGAAGAGTTTTGTCAACGAGAGCATATCCGACTTGATGTTTCCTCAATGGCTCATCCTCAATCCAATGGTCAAGCTGAGAGAGCTAATCAGGAGATTCTGAAGGGCATCAAGCCCTGGCTTTTGGTCCCTTTGCAACGGACGCCGGGTTGTTGGGTGGAGGAGTTGCCCTCCGCGTTATGGAGCATCAACACTACTCCTAACAGGTCTACAGGTTTTACACCTTTCTTCATGGTTTATGGGGCAGAAGCAGTCCTCCCCAGTGACATCTGTCATGACTCACCTCGAGTGGCGGCTTACCTTGAGGCGGATAATGAACAGGCGCGCCAAGATGCTCTTGACTTGCTGGACGAACAGCGTGATGTGGCAGCAGCCCGTTCAGCGATTTACCAACAAGACCTGCGCCGTTATCATAGCCGCCGGGTTAAATCCCGGGTCTTCCAGGAAGGGGATCTCGTGCTCCGGCTCATCCAAGAGCAAACTGATGCGCACAAGCTATCCCCGCCTTGGGAAGGGCCCTTTGTGGTCAGCAAGAACTTGCACAACGGGTCGTATTACCTCATTGACGTTTGGGAGCACAAAGATTCACGTAAGTCGGAGGAAGAGACCCGTCGCCCGTGGAACATAGCTCAGCTTCGGCCTTACTACACTTGAGCCACCGGCTCTCATAATGTACATATTTCTCTCAGCCATGTATATATTATGATAAAGCAATAAAGCAAGACCTCCGTCCTTTTTCTCCTCCAAATGTGCACGTGCTTTCTTTGCAAGATTAACATGGTAACTTGAAGGAGGATCCGGCTTATGATCGTATTCGAATCTAGCCGCAGGTAATAAGGTCACTTGGGGGCTTCCTGTTCAAACATGGGTCGTATTCGAACCAAAGAGAACATAGCTGTCGATACCCATTTGATTGGCAAAGTGCCGAGCTCATTGGGAGGTTTTCTCTGATCATATTTCAATCATAGTTTAACCCCTTTGAGAACCGATGTGGATCGTATTCGAATCAGCGTCGTTAAACAATTCTTAAAATCACTTGGGGGCTTCCTGTTCAAACATGGGTCGTATTCGAACCAAAGAGAACATAGCTGTCGGTACCCTCTTGATTGGCATCGCCACACCCACTTGGGGGCTATATGATCGTATCCAAATCTTAGCTTAACCCCTTTGGGCCGGGTCTCTGGTCGTATTCGAACCGGAAGCCCCCAAGTTCATCCGCTTTATCACAAGTTTTCTCTGATTATGTCAAAGTGTGTACAGCCGGGTCTCGCTTGGCCGGTTTAAATTTTGATTTCCAGTGTTGGTTGAACACAGTAGGTGTCATTAAGACAGGTACACCGGAGTTAAGGTACGAACCTTATTACCTGGGTTATCTAAACCGGAAATATGCTCGCAGGCCGCTAAGTGTGTTATCACGGCTACATTAAGGACATTATTAAGGGTCAATCTTTTTTGATTCATATCCGGGTTATATATCTAAAACCGATGATTCTCAGCGCGGTAAGCCGCTTAGAGACTTGCGATTTGTCCTTTTATGCAGGATAGTTCAAGGCAATTATTTGAGACTAAGGAGAATGAATGACCTGGAGAAATATCAAGAGACAACTTCAATAGACTTCAGCATTCAATACGTGCACGATGGCACGGCAAAGATAAAGTGTTGCACCTACTCTATTACAAGACTCATCGAGTCCAAAAGGGTGGACCATTGTTTGGTAAGCCGGCTACAGAAGTTAAGACGCTTGCTGGGTGGAAGTCTCCGGCTCATCTCTTTCTTCTCCTCCGGCTGTTCCCAAGGTCTGGAAGGTCGACGACTTCCAGTCAATGCCGCGCAGCGCTTCGAATTGGGCTTCCTCGTCAATTAACCCGGCCGGGTCAATCTCCGGGGCGAAGGTGTGCTGACGAGCCGGCGGGATTAAACTCAGGGCTTCATAGCGAGGGGTCGGGATCCTCTGATTTTCCGCATTATAACCCGGCTGGTACTTGGTCAGATCCGTGTCATTTCCAATAAGAGTTGCCACCGGGCGCACGATCTTCACGCAGGCGGCGAAGTCTTTTTGGTCGAAAGCCGTGCCGTCTTCCTTCAGACTTGGATAGCCGAGGGCGATGTCTGCCGGGTCTAACTCTGGCAAGAAAGCCTTGGCCCAGCTCAGCGCGGCGATTGCTCCGGATCTTGTAGAAGCCCGTCGCAGTTCTTGGATACGCTGAGGCAGAACGGCGAGCCGGCGAAGAACCTCCGCCAGGTGAATCGGCACCTCGTTGGATAAGGCCACCATGGCTAAGGCACGCTGTGACCCGGTGTAGAGTTGCTCCACCAGGGTGTACACGGCCTTTAGTTTGGTTACCACACTCTGGTTGAGGTTGGCACTTCTGGAACCTGTTTCATAGAACAGGATAAGCCGCCGACAAGGGTGAGTTATGAGGCATCAAAATTTCAAACTGGATGAAAACCGGCGGGTGACTTACCGAAGATTGCAGCAACCATTTGAGACACTTGGCGCTTTAGGCCGGAGAGCTCGGCGGTCTTCTCGGAGAGAGCCTTCTCCGCCTGTTCAGCCCGGTTCACCAATGCGGCATTTTCTTCGGCCCACGCCTTCCGCTCAGCGTCAAACTCCGTCTTCAGCTTCTCTTGCGCGGCGATGCTGGACACGAACTTGGCATTTGCCTTCCGGGTCTCCATCTCTTGCATCTTCAGCCGGTTCTTGAGATCAGCGAGGTCAGCCTCAAGCTTCTTGCCAGCAGCCTGTATAAATGTCCGGGTTATGACATGAACAGTTACTATACAAATTTAAAGTCCCAAGTGTTTTCCAAGCAAAGACACTTGGCACTTGGGGGCTAATGTGTATCGACTGTTCCTATCTACAAATTACCGGTTTATGGAAGCAAGTCGGAATCTAAGTCTACAACACATTCAATCATAAGTTGTCGACTTGGGGGCTAGCATGGTAAAGGTAACTATGCAGTAAGTAAGAGGACAGAAGGATAATACCTCAGATTTCTGCTGGATCTGGGTCACCATGGAAACCTCTGCGTCCCGGCTCTTGTGCACTTGGCTGACGTAGCCGGAGACGAGCTCTCCGATGCTCAGGTTGGCATAGTCAGTTAGATCCAGACTGACCCGGCGGGGCTGCAGTAATTCCCCCTTGGCAGAGCACTTGGCCAGTGCCGTAGCCTCCCCGGCTCAACAAATTCTGTCCGGGTGATTTCCACGTCCAGGTCATTTGTTGGCTGAGCCGAGCCGGAGGCCTCTGGGTCAGCAGAAGCTTCTACAGGTGCCTTGTCGATTGGAGCGGTGGCTTCGGGGGTGGAGGCAGCTGACGGTTCTTGAACCGTCACCTCCGGTTCAGGCAAATCCGGCTCTCCGGCCGACTTGGTTTTCTTCGCCCTCTTGGTGAGCTTTGCCTAGGCACTGAAAGAACAACAAAGGTTAGTACAAAATGTATGTGTAAAGATTAGAACAACATGAGATGGTTATCATTACCCGGGCACGGTCTTGAAAGCCGGCAGATTCGACTGCATAGAATCGCCGGAAGAAGGGGAAGTCTCCTGATAATTTGAGTCAGAAGAATTAAGCGGTTGGCGTATAACACCCGCAAAAGGATGAAAAGGGTACAATTTTGTGATCACCTCGGTCTGGCGTTTCCTTGATGCATCAGGTAACCCGGAGGAGAGGTAAGTGTCCTTGTTGGTCCGGGTATGCCGCCGGCTCTCATGAACCTGTCGCTTCAAAATAAATTGAGGATCTTGGTAAGCTAAAGGATGGGAAAAGCTTACTTTCCGGGTTACTCTTCGGGTTTTCAGCCGTGGCAAGGGCTCCGAGTCGGAGGAAAGTATTGTTACCTCTTCAACCACCGGGTTACTGGCTCCGGTGTCCTCCTGTTGATAAAAAGCATTGATAAGGCGGACAGACCTAAAACAACAAGTATAACAAGAGCTTACAGGTTTAGGAATTACCTCAGACTCGGAGCTGTCACTTAGCTGCAACAGCTCCGAAGCAGTGGGCCTACTTCCCTTCTTACGGGGAGCGGCTTTCTTGGCGGCTTTCTTCGCCTTTCTGGCCTTCTTGGCCGCGTCATGGTCATACTTGACCCGCCAGAACTTGTCGTCAGCCTGAAAAATACAATGATGATTTCTTAAAGATCCAGATGAAGGTTATCTGTGGACAAAGATAAAATGTTTAAAGCAGTGGCTTACTGCTGGGGCTGGGTTGGTCTTGCAGAAGGGGGCTAACCCGGTCCTCCCGCAGTATGCCAGGCTCTCGTTCAAGAGAGCCTTGGTCATCTCCTCAGCAACGTCTTCCGGAAGATCATTGCGGCTGTGTCTCTGGGGGTCATCCTTTCGTCCTGTGTACTCGCACATTAAGCCGGGGCGGCGGCTTAATGGGATCACCCGCCAGGAGATCCAGACCAGGACCAGATCGATTCCGTTGAGACCATTGCCCAAAAGAGCCTTGATCTTGTTTATGGTGGGGAGTAGAGGCTGGCGCTCCGCTTGCGTCAGCTTGTCAGACAGTGGGTGTGTTGACTCCAGACGAGAGGGGCGAAAGCCGGGCAACGGACTTTCATCAGCCGGCGATGTGTCTTCGCAATAGAACCACGTCACATTCCAATCTATGGGGTGGCTTGGCGGCTCTGCGTATGGGAAAAGGCAGTCCCTTCACCGCTGGATGGAGATGCCACCTAACTCTAGACTTGGCCCATTGGCGCACTCATTCTGACGTTTCAAGTAAAAAAGCTCTCTGAAAAGCAGCAGACTAGGTTCTTCTCCAAGGTAAACCTCGCAGAATACTTGGAAGTTGCAGATATTGGACACTGAGTTGGGTCCTATGTCCTGAGGCCGCAGGTCAAAGAAGTTTAGAACGTCTCTGAAAAACTTTGAGCCAGGTGGTGCGAAGCCCCGGCTCATATGATCCGCAAAAATCACTACCTCCCCGTCCTTTGGATGTGGTCTCTCTTCTGACGGGTCAGGGGCACGGTAGGACATGACGTCCTTCTTGGGCAGATATCCAGACTTGACAAAATCTTCTAGGGTCTCACTGGTGACATTGGACCTCATCTAGTTGCAAGTGATGGAGGCTTTGGGAGCTTTGGGAGGCATGATGAAAGTCGGCAGTCTATGAAAAAAGGAAAACGTCCGGATTAATTATAAGCCGGAGGAAATCTACAGTTCAAAGTCAAGGTGGCGGCTTGTGCAGGGGACTAATGGTATATACCTAAGTACAGCTGGTTATTTAAGCCGCAGAGGTAGTAAGAGTAATTTGATTGTCTACGGCCTTATCACAGCTGAGCCGGAAAATTTTATGGCGCATAATTTTCTTTAAGCCGGAGGGTTCTACGGAGCATGGTTTTCTTTAAGCCGGAAGGTTCTACGGCGTGTGGTTTCTTTAAACCGGAAATGTAAACTGCCGTGATTCAATGATTGCAGTTTTTTACTAAGTGTGGTAAAACAGGTTTCACACATTGCAGTAACTATTTTGGATCAAAATGGTCGGGCAAAAGAAAAGTTTCTAGACCTAGAAACAGACGCGAGGAAGTTCTTAAGCTCAAACAAGGCTCTTATGCAGTAAAACGAGGCCTACTTGGATTTGAGATGAATGCTAAACAGCCGCCGCACTAGTTCTACCCTATACTAAGATCAAAAAGAGGCAGTAAAATTCAAATCTACTGCGGGCCGCGAGGAACTATGAAGAACAGAGGAAGAACTATGAAGCCCTAGTGCGGATCTGCCCTGAGTAGCGAGGACTCACCGATGCTGAAGAGGAGCGGAGGTTGCCGCCGTTTATATGGACCGAGTCAGGGTGATGCAGCAGCCGAGGTTGACGAAGATCGGGGGCGAGGCGGCGGCGGCAGAGTTCGAGCTCGAGCAAAGAAGCAGTGGCGCAAGGAGGAAGAAGGGTGGCGGAAAGGCTCGTCGGGCCGGCCTATTTATAAGGGAGAGCTCATAAGTGGGCGCGAGAATCAAGGAGACCACGGCGTGGTTATCTCCCCACAAAACGCCTCGATTTTCGGGATGACAGTAAAGGTAAAGATCCGTTGCGGATCTGGCGGAGTAAAAAACGGGCTTAATGGAAGATGACGTCACGACGGATTACCCGGAGTCCGGAGGATGACGTCATGCCGGGTTATGGCCTTCACACAATTGTAAGCCGGCGATTTTTGCTGTCGAAAGGTTTGAAGATTGACATGAGCCGGCTCAAATCAATCTGGGGCCTAATGTTGAGGATATAGACCTTAGAGTCACCCGCCAGGAGGGGCCGGGTTACTCTAACGGTCATTGACAGAAGCCTGACGCCAAGCTTAAAGACGGTGGGCCAAAGATGGGCTCAAGACCCGGATATGGCTTAAGGCCCGTAGTTACAATCATTATTATGGTAGAACTTGTAGTGTAAGGCAAGAATAGTTAAGAGTCTGAGCCGGACACTCTTTTGAGCCGGCCGGGACTCTGAGAGCTGCAAGGCGTCAGCCTCCCTATATAAAGGGACGACCCGGCAACGGTTTAGGGACAAGAACAATCTCGTCGAGAGCCAGGCATAGCAGTTAAGCTCCCTGGTCATCGAAACCCTAATCAATACCACCGCAAACTGGACGTAGGCTTTTACCTTCACCGTAAGGGTCCGAACCAGTATAAACCCTCGTGTTCCTTGTCCCGCTTAACCCCTTCAAGCTTCCCAGTAGCGATGGCTCCACGACTAAGTCCTAGCTCGAGGACATCTGTCGTGACAATTCCACGACATAACCCATAAACGATAGTGGTAATTCGATAAGAGACATCATGGTATGCACCATATCCAATAGGGTGCAGTTATGATGTTCGGACACACCATCACACTATGGTGTTCCAGGCGGTATTAATTGTGAAACACTTTCCACAATGTCTTAATTGTGTGCCAAACTCGTAATTCAGATATCTCTATGATCATATCATAGACATTTTATCCTCTTGTCACGACGATCTTCAGCTTCACTCTGAAATTACTTGAACCTTTCAACAATTCAGACTTGTGTTTCATCAAGTAAATACACTCAACATCTACTCAAATCATCTGTGAAGTAAGAACATAACGATATCCACTGCATGCCTCAGCACTCATTGGACTGCACACATCAAAATGTATTACTTCCAACAAGTTGCTCTCTTGTTCCATCTTACTGAAAACGAGGCTTTTCAGTCATCTTGCCCATGTGGTATGATTTGCATGCCTCAAGTGATTCAAAATCAAGTGAGTCCAAACGATCCATCTGCATGGAGTTTCTTCATGCATATATACCAATAGACATGGTTCGCATGTCTCAATCTTTTCAAAACGAGTGAGTCCAAAGATCCATCTACATGGAGCTTCTTCATGCGTTTTATACCAATATGACTCAAGTCGCAGTGCCACAAGTATGTGGTACTATCATTACTATCTTATATCTTTTGGCATGAACATGTGTATCACTACGATCGAGATTCATTTTAGGTGCAAGACCATTGAAGGTATTATTCAAATAAACAGAGCAACCATTATTCTCCTTAAATGAATAACCGTATTGCAATAAACATAATCCAATCATGTTTATGCTCAACGCAAACACCAGTCTCGATGGTAGAGGGAGCATGCGATGCTTGATCACATCAACCTTGGAAACACTTCCAACACACATCGTCATCTCACCTTTAGCTAGTCTCCGTTTATTCCGCAGCTTTTATTTCGAGTTACTAACACTTAGCAACCGAACCGGTATCTAATACCCCGGTGCTACTAGGAGTACTAGTAAAGTACACATTCATATAATGTATATCCAATATACTTCTGTCGACCTTGCCTGCCTTCTCATCTACCAAGTATCTAGGGTAGTTCCGCTTCAGTGACCGTTCCCCTCATTACAGAAGCACTTAGTCTCGGGTTTGGTTTCAACCTTGGGATTCTTCACTAGAGCAGCAAATGATTTGTTGTTTCATGAAGTATCCCTTTTGCCCTTGCCCTTCTAGAAACTAGTGGTTGTATTAACCATCAACAATTGATGCTCCTTCTTGATTTCTACTTTTGCGGTGTCAAACATCGCGAGTTGCTCAAGGATCATCATGTCTATCCCTGATATGTTATAGTTCATCACGAAGCTCTAATAGCTTGGTGGCAGTGACTATGGAGAACCATCACTATCTCATCTGGAAGATTAACTCCCACTCGATTCAAGTGATTGTAGTACTCAGACAATCGGAGCACATGCTCAACGATTGAGCTTTTCTCCCTTAGTTTGCAGGCTTAAGAAACTTGTCAGAGGTCTCATACCTCTTGACGTGGGCACTAGTCTGAAATCCCAATTTCAGTCTTCGGAACATCTCATATGTTCTGCGACGTTTCAAAAAACCGTCTTTGGTGCCACAATTCTAAACCGTTTAGCATTACGCACTGAACTATCACGTAGTCATCAAAACGTGTATGTCAGATGTTTAGCAACATCTACAGACGACACTGAGGTTCAGCACACCGAGCGGTGCATTAAGGACATAACCCTTCTGTGCAGCAATGAGGACAATCCTCAGTTTACGGACCCAGTCCGCATAATTGCTACTACCAACTTTCAACTAAATTTTCTCTAGGAACATATCTTAAACAGTAGAACTAAAGCGTATGACATAATTTGCAAAGACCTTTTGACTATGTTCATGATAATGAAGTTCATCTGATTATTTAATGAACTCCCACTCAGATAGACATCCCTCTAGTCATCTAAGTGATACATGATCCGAGTCAAACTAGGCCGTGTCCGATCATCACGTGAGACGGACTAGTCATCATCGGTGAACATCTCCATGTTGATCGTATCTACTATACGACTCATGTTCGACCTTTCGGTCTCTTGTGTTCCGAGGCCATGTCTGTACATGCTAGGCTCGTCAAGTCAACCTAAGTGTTTTGCATGTGTTCCGAGGCCATGTCTGTACATGCTAGGCTCGTCAACACCCGTTGTATTCGAACGTTAGAATCTATCACACCCGATCATCACGTGGTGCTTCGAAACAACAAACCTTCGCAACGGTGCACAGTTAGGGGGAACACGTCTCTTGAAATTTTTAGTGAGGGATCATCTTATTTATGCTATCGTCGTTCTAAGCAAATAAGATGCATAACATGATAAACATCATATGCAATCAAATAGTGACATGATATGGCCAATATCATTTTGCTCCTTTGATCTGCATCTTCGGGGCACCATGATCATCTTTTTCACCGGCATGACACCATGATCTCCATCATCATGATCTCCATCATTGTGTCTTCATGAAGTTGTCACGCCAACGATTACTTCTACTTCTATGGCTAACGCGCTTAGCAATAAAGTAAAGTAATTTACATGGCATTATTCAATGACACGCAGGTCATACAAAAAATAAAGACAACTCGTATGGCTCCTGCCGGTTGTCATACTCATCGACATGCAAGTCGTGATTCCTGTTACAAGAATATGATCAATCTCATACATCACATATATCATTCATCACATCTTCTGTCCATATCACATCACATAGCACATGCTGCAAAAACAAGTTAGACGTCCTCTAATTGTTATTGCAAGTTTTTACGTGGCTTGTATAGGTTTCTAGCAAGAACGTTTCTTACCTACGTAAAACCACAACGTGATATGCCAATTTCTATTTACCCTTTCACAAGGACCCTTTTCATCGAATCCGTTTCGACTAAAGTGGGAGAGACAGACACCAGCTAGCCACCTTATGCAACTAGTGCATGTCAGTCGGTGGAACCTGTCTCACGTAAGCGTACGTGTAAGGTCGGTCCGGGCCGCTTCATCCCACAATGCCGCCGAAACAAGATAAGACTAGTAGCGGCAAGAAGAATTGGCAACATCTACGCCCACAACTGCTTTGTGTTCTACTCGTGCATAGAAACTACGCATAGACCTAGCTCTGATACCACTGTTGGTGAACGTAGCAGAAATTCAAAATTTTCTACGCATCACCAAGATCAATCTATGGAGTAATCTAGCAACGAGGGGAAGGGGAGTGCATCTACATACCATCGTAGATTGCGATGCGGAAGCGTTGCAAGAATGCGGATGAGGGAGTCGTACTCGTAACGATTCAGATCACGGTTGATTCCGATCTAAGCGCCGAACCACGGCGCCTCCGCGTTCAACACACGTGCAGCCCGGTGACGTCTCCCACGCCTTGATCCAGCAAGGAGAGAGGGAGAGGTTGGGGATGACTCCGTCCAGCAGCAGCACGACGGCGTGGTGGTGGTGGAGGAGTGTGGCAATCCTGCAGGGCTTCGCCAAGCACTGCGGGAGAGGAGGAGGACATGGAAGAGGGGAAGGGCTGCGCCAAGAGAAGAAGAACTTCGTGTGTTGGGCTGCCCCTTTGCCTCCACTATATATAGGGGGAGAGGGAGGGCTGCGCCCCCACCTAGGGTTCCCTCCCTAGGGGTGGCGGCAGCCCCAATCCCCATCTGGGGTGGCGGCCAAGTGGGGGGAGAGGGAGGCGCACCAGGCATGGGCCTTTAGGGCCCATCTGCCCTAGGGTTTGCCCCCTCTTCTCTCTAGGCGCCTGGGCCTTCGTGGGGAGGCGCCCCAGCCCACCTAGGGGCTGGTCCCTTCTCACACTTGGCCCATGTATGCCTCCGGGGCCCGTGGCCCCTCCCGGTGGACCCTCGGACCCCTCCGGTGGTCCCGGTACACTACCAGTGATGCCCGGAACACTTCCGGTGGCCAAAACCATACTTCCTATATATAAATCTTTACCTCCGGATCATTCCGGAAATCCTCGTGATGTCCGGGATCTCATCCGGGACTCCAAACAACATTCGGTAACCACGTACATACTTTCCCTATAACCCTAGCGTCATCGAACCTTAAGTGTGTAGACCCTACGGGTTCGGGAACCATGCAGACATGACCGAGACGTTGTCCGGCCAATAACCAACAGGGGGATCTGGATACCCATGTTGGTTCCCACATGTTCCACGATGATCTCATCGGATGAACCACGATGTCAGGGATTCAATCAATCCCGTATACAATTCCCTTTGTCTATCGGCATGTTACTTGCCCGAGATTCGATCGTCGGTATCCCGATACCTTGTTCAATCTCGTTATCGGCAAGTCTCTTTACTCGTTCCGTAACTCACATCATCTCGTGATCAACTCATTGGTCACATTGTGCACATTATGATGATGTCATACCGAGTGGGCCCAGAGATACCTCTCCGTTTACACGGAGTGACAAATCCCAGTCTCGATTCGTGCCAACCCAACAGACAGTTTCGGAGATACCTGTAGTGCACCTTTATAGCCACCCAGTTACGTTGTGACGTTTGGTGCACCCAAAGCATTCCTACGGTATCCGGGAGTTGCACAATCTCATGGTCTAAGGAAATGATACTTGACATTAGAAAAGCTCTGAGCAAACGAACTACACGATCTTGTGCTAGGCTTAGGATTGGGTCTTGTCCATCACATCATTCTCCTAATGATGTGATCCCGTTATCAACGACATCCAATGTCCATGGTCAGGAAACCGTAACCATCTATTGATCAACGAGCTAGTCAACTAGAGGCATACTAGGGACATGGTGTTGTCTAAGTATCCACACATGTATCTGAGTTTCCTATCAATACAATTCTAGCATGGATAATAAACGATTATCATGAACAAGGAAATATAATAATAACCTATTTATTATTTCCTCTAGGGCATATTTCCAACAGTGAACACGGTTTGGGTTATGTATGAACGTAAGCAGTTTCAGGATCACTTCTTGATCACCTCTAGCTGCGCGACCATTGCGTTGCTCCTCTTCTCGCTCTTATTTGCGTATGTAAGCCACCATATGCTTAGTGCTTGCTGCAGCTCCACCTCATTACCCCATCCTTTCCTATAAGCTTAAATAGTCTTGATCTCGCGGGTGTGAGATTGCTGAGTCCTCGTGACTCACAGATTCTACCAAAACAGTTGCAGGTGCCGACGATACCAGTGCAGGCGATGCAACCGAGCTCAAGTGGGAGTTCGACGAGGAACGTGGTCGTTACTATGTTTCATTTCCGGATGATCAGTAGTGGAGCCTAGTTGGGACGATCGGAGATCTAGCATTTGGGGTTATCTTCTTTTCATTTGGATTTGACCGTAGTCGGTCTATGTGTGGATTTTGGATGAGGTATGGATTAATTTATGTATTGTGTGAAGTGGCGATTTTAAGCCAACTCTCTTTATCCCATTCTTGTTCATTACATGGGATTGTGTGAAGATGACCCTTCTTGCGACAATACCTACAATGCGGTTATGCCTCTAAGTCGTGCCTCGACACGTGGGAGATATAGCCGCATCGTGGGCGTTACAACTAAGGCCCAATAGGCCCATTACACTCCTCGGGGGGTTCCGGTAATCCCCCGGTACTCAAGTATTTGTCCGAACTTGCCCGGAAACCTTCCCAAGTCCAAACATAGTCATCCAATATATCGATCTTTATGTCTTGACCATTTCGAGACTCCTCGTCATGTCCGTGATCATATCCGGGACTTCGAACTACCTTGGGTACATCAAAACACATGAACTCATAATACCGATCGTCACCGAATGTTAAGCGTACGGACCCTACGGGTTCGAGAACTATGTAGACATGACCGAGACACGTCTCCGGTCAATAACCAATAGCGGAAACTGGATGCTCATATTGGTTCCTACATATTCTATGAAGATCTTTATCGCTCAAACCGCATAACAACATACGTTGTTCCCTTTGTCATCGGTATGTTACTTGCCCGAGATTCGATCGTCGGTATCTCAATACCTAGCTCAATCTCGTTACCAGCAAGTCTCTTTACTCGTTCCGTAATGCATCATCCGGCAACTAACTCATTAGTCACATTGCTTGCAAGGCTTATAGTGATGTGCATTACCGAGAGGGCCTAAAGATACCTCTCCGACAATCGGAGTGACAAATCCTAATCTCGATCTATGCCAACTTAACAAGTACCATTGGAGACACCTGTAGAACACCTTTATAATCACCCAGTTACATTGTGATGTCTGGTAGTACACAAAGTGTTCCTCCGGTAATTGGGAGTTGCATAATCTCATAGTCATAGGAACATGTATAAGTCATGAAGAAAGCAATAGCAGTAAACTAAAACGATCAAGTGCTAAGCTAATGGAATGGGTCAAGTCAATCACATCATTCTCCTAATGATGTGATCCCGTTCATCAAATAACAACTCATGTCTATGGCTAGGAAACTTAACCATCTTTGATCAACGAGCTAGTCAAGTAGAGGCATACTACTGACACTCTGTTTGTCTATGTATTCACACATGTATTATGTTTCCAGTTAATACAATTCTAGCATGAATAATAAATATTTGTCATGAAATGAGGAAATAAATAATAACTTTATTATTGCCTCTAGGGCATATTTCCTCCAGTCTCCCACTTGCGCTAAAGTCAATAATCTAGATTACACAGTAATGATTCTAACACCCATGGAGTCTTGGTGCTGATCATGTTTTGCTCGTGAGAGAGGCTTAGTCAACGGGTCTGCAACATTCAGATCCATGTGTATCTTGCAAATCTCTATGTCTCCCACCTGGACTTGATCACGGATGGAATTGAAGCGTCTGTTGATGTTCTTGGTTCTCTTGTGAAATCTGGATTCCTTTGTCAAGACAATTGCACCAGTATTGTCACAAAAGATTTTCATTGGACCCGATGCACTAGGTATGACACCTAGATCGGATATGAACTCCTTCATCCAGAATCCTTCATTTGCTGCTTCCGAATCAGCTATGTACTCCGCTTCACATGTAGATCCCGCCACGACGCTTTGTTTAGAACTACACCAACTTACAGCTCCACCGTTCAATATAAACACGTATCTGGTTTGCGATTTAGAATCGTCCGGATTAGTGTCAAAGATTGCATCGACGTAACCATTTACGACGAGCTCTTTCTCATCTCCATAAAAGAGAAACATATCCTTAGTCCTTTTCAGGTATATCAGGATATTCTTGACCGCTGTCCAGTGATCCACTCCTGGATTACTTTGGTACCTCCCTGCTAAACTAATAGCAAGGCACACATCAGGTATGGTACACAGAATTGCATACATGATAGAGCCTATGGCTGAAGCATAGGGGACACTTTTCATTTTCTCTCTATCTTCTGTAGTGGTCGGGCATTGAGTCTTACTCAACGTCACACCATGTAACACATGCAAGAACCCTTTCTTTGCTTGATCCATTTTGAACCTTTTCAAAACTTTATCAAGGTATGTGCTTTGTGAAAGTCCAATTAAGCGTTTTGATCTATCTCTATAGATCTTGATGCCCAATATATAAGCAGCTTCACCGAGGTATTTCATTGAAAAACTCTTATTCAAGTATCCTTTTATGCTATCCAGAAATTCTATATCATTTCCAATCAACAGAATGTCATCCACATATAATATTAGAAATGCTACAGAGCTCCCACTCACTTTCTTGTAAATACAGGCTTCTCCAAAAGTCTCTATAAAACCATATGCTTTGATCACACTACCAAAACATTTATTCCAACTCCGAGAGGCTTGCACCAGTCCATAAATGGATCGCTGGAGCTTGCACACTTTGTTAGAACCTTTTGGATCGACAAAACCTTCTGGTTGCATCATATACAACTCTTCTTCTAGAAATCCATTCATGAATGCAGTTTTGACATCCATTTGCCAAATTTCATAATCATAAAATGCGGCAATTGCAACATGATTCGGATAGACTTAAGCATCGCTACGGCTGAGAAAGTCTCATCGTAGTCAACCCCTTGAACTTGTCGAAAACCTTTCGCAACAAGTCGAGCTTTGTAGACAGTAACATTACCATCAGCGTCAGTCTTCTACTTGAAGATCCATTTATTCTCTATGGCTTGCCGATCATCGGGCAAGTCAACCAAAGTCCACACTTTGTTCTCATACATGGATCCCATCTCAGATTTCATGGCCTCAAGCCATTTTGCGGAATCTGGGCTCACCATCGCTTCTTCATAGTTCGTAGGTTCGCCATGGTCAAGTAACATGACCTCCAGAATAGGATTACCATACCACTCTGGTGTGGATCTTACTCTGATTGACCTACGAGGTTCAGTAGTAACTTGATATGAAGTTTCTTGATCAATATCATTAGCTTCCTCACTAATTGGTGTAGGTGTCACAGGAACCGGTTTCTGTGATGAACTACTTTCCAATAAGGGAGCAGGTACAGTTACCTCATCAAGTTATACTTTCCTCCCAGTCACTTCTTTCGAGAGAAACTCCTTCTCTAGAAAGGATCCATTTTTAGCAACAAATGTCTTGCCTTCGGACAGTGACAGAAGGTGTACCCAACAGTCTCCTTTGGGTATGCTATGAAGACACATTTTCCGATTTGGGTTCGAGTTTATCAGGTTGAAGCTTTTTCACATAAGCATCGCAGCCCCAAACTTTAAGAAACGACAACTTTGGTTTCTTGCCAAACCACAGTTCATAAGGCGTCATCTCAACGGATTTATATGGTGCGCTATTTAACGTGAATGCAGCCGTCTCTAAAGCATAACCCCAAAACGATAGCGGTAAATCAGTAAGAGACATCATAGATCGCACCATATCTAGTAAATTACGATTACGACGTTCGGACACACCATTACGCTGTGGTGTTCCGGGTGGCATGAGTTGCGAAACTATTCCGCATTGTTTCAAATGAAGACCAAACTCGTAACTCAAATATTCTCCTCCACGATCAGATCGTAGAAACTTTATTTTCTTGTTACGATGATTTTCCACTTCACTCTGAAATTCTTTGAACTTTTCAAATGTTTCATACTTATGTTTCATTAAGTAGATATACCCATATCTGCTCAAATTATCTGTGAAGGTGAGAAAATAACGATGCCCGCCGCGAGCCTCAATATTCATCGGACCACATACATCAGTATGTATGATTTCCAACAAATCTATTGCTCACTCCATTGTTTCGGAGAACGGCGTTTTAGTCATCTTGACCATGAGGCATGGTTCGCAAGTACCAAGTGATTCATAATCAAGTGATTCCAAAAGTCCATCAGTATGGAGTTTCTTCATGCGCTTTACACCAATATGACCCAAAAGGCAGTGCCACAAATAAGTTGCACTATCATTATCAACTCTGCATTTTTTGGCTTCAACATTATGAATATGTGTATCACTACTATCGAGATTCATCAAAAATAGACCACTCTTTAAGGGTGCATGACCATAAAAGATATTACTCATATAAATAGAACAACCATTATTCTCAGATTTAAATGAATAACCATCTCGCATCAAACAAGATCCAGATATAATGTTCATGCTGAACGCTAGCACCAAATAACAATTATTCAGGTCTAAAACTAATCCCGAAGGTAGATGTAGAGGTAGCGTGCCGACAGCGATCACATCGTGTTTGGAACCATTTCCCACGCACATCGTCATCTCGTCCTTAGCCAATCTTCGCTTAATCCATAGTCCCTGTTTCGAGTTGCAAATATTAGCAACATAACAAGTATCAAATACCCAGGTGCTATTGCGAGCTTTCATAAGGTACACATCAATAACATGTATATCACATATACCTTCGTTCACCTTGCCATCCTTCTTATCCGCCAAATACTTGGGGCAGTTCCGCTTCCAGTGACCAGTCTGTTTGCAGTAGAAGCACTCAGTCTCAGGCTTAGGTCTAGACTTGGGTTTCTTCTCCTGAGCAGCAACTTGATTGCCGTTCTTCTTGAAGTTCCCCTTCTTCTTTCCTTTACCCTTTTTCTTGAAACTGGTGGCCTTGTTGACCATCAACACTTGATGCTCCTTCTTGATTTCTACCTCCGCCGCCTTTAGCATCGCGAAGAGCTTGGGAATTGTCTTATCCATCCCTTGCATATTATAGTTCATCACAAAGCTCTTGTAGCTTGGTGGAAGTGATTGAAGAATTCTGTCAATGACACTATCATCCGGAAGATTAACTCCCAGTTGAATCAAGTGATTATTATACCCAGACATTTTGACTATATGTTCACTGACAGAACTATTCTCTTCCATCTTACAGCTGTAGAACTTATTGGAGACTTCATATCTCTCAATCCGGGCATTTGCTTGAAATATTAACTTCAACTTCTGGAACATCTCATATGGTCCATGACGTTCAAAACGTGGTTGAAGTCCCGGTTCTAAGTCGTAAAGCATGGCACATTGAACTATCGAGTAGTCTTCAGCTTTACTCTACCAGACGTTCTTAACATCATCAGCAACATCTGCAGCAGGCCTGGCACCCAGCGGTGCTTCCAGGACGTAATTCTTCTGTGCAGCAATGAGGATAATCCTCAAGTTATAGACTGTCGGTGTGGAACGACACCTATGGGATCACGAGAATCCCTACTACGGTTGCCGGGGCGCGGGGTTGCGAGAAGAGCAGGCTAGTAGACAGCACAAGGATCGTTTACCCAGGTTCGGGCCGCGAGGATGCGTAAAACCCTAGTCCTGCTTTGGTGGGTGTATTTCAGAGAGTTCTTGAGCTCTCGAACTAGCTGTGGTGAGTGCCTGGTTCGAAAGAGCCGAATCCTTCTCCAGTATGCCATGGGCCTCCTTTTATAGTCGGAAGGGGCTGCCACAGTGGCACACAGGAGGTGGAAAGGCGTACAGTGCCCTAAGCTTATTGCTCGTATTACAGGACAAGACACATTTAATGCGTAGCTTAGGTGTCCCCCTGCTTTATTGGGACGGGGGCGAGGCCCGTCCCGTCCGTCGCCGCTCCTCCTTGTTTAGACACGCGCCTTGGCCAGTGAGGCGCGTGGTGCCATGTAGGCAGGCAGGAAGCTCAGGTGGCGCGGTGGCGGAGCCTTCACGAAGATCTACATGCCGCCACATAGGCGCTCGATGAGTTGGCCTGGGAGCTGCATGTTGCCACGCAGGTGCCCGCCCAGCTGGTTGGGCTGGCAGCTGCATGTGAACGGCGGTGGAAGCTTGGTTCGCGTGGGCCTGGCGGTGGCCCTGCTGGCGTCCTTGGTAAGGGCCTTGCCGGGTGGCCTGGCAAGGGTCTTGCCATGGCGCGCTGTCGTCCCCGGCAAGGGCCTTGGGTTTGGTGGCCTTCCTCGGCAAGGATCTTGCCAAGGATCATCGTCTTCTAAACCTCATCTGATCTTGAATATGTATTCACAAAGATCTGCATGCCACGACGGAGGTGCCTCCCGAGCCCTGGCCCAACGTGATGTTGGAGACCGTGGGCTCAAGGGCGGCCCGCTCTGTTGGTGCGGGGCGAGCTGTCCCGGCAAGGATCTTGCCAGAGTTTCTGAGGCTGCCCCGGCAAGGTCTTGCCGGGGGAACCTGCTTCGTCCCTCTGCTCTTTGTGGTCTTGGCCTTGGCATTGCTCTTATTATCTTGGGCTTTGGTCTTACCTTGGCTCACCTCCCCTGTTCTGCTTGGCGTGACCGTAGGCGCGGCTCCGACTGCCCGTGCACAGGTATAGGGGTACAAAAATGCAGCCCTCTTTTTGTACACCGACAGGAGCCCCCGGGCCTGGGCCACACATAAGCGCGACACGTTGTTGGGCCAGGCCCAAAACGGTGCGCGGGCAGGCGGTCGGTTTTTACCGTGGTAAAACTTTTCGCGCATTGTGCTTCCCATGACCCGCGCGCGCGGCACGGCTTGGAGGGGTGTGTGTGACGTGGGCGGCATGCATGGGGCGGTTTCCACACGCATGCGTCACATCGCAGTAAAGAGGGGGCTCGCGCCTTCCTCGTAAAAAGAGGGAGGCGTGGAGGCACGGCTCATTTACTGAGCGGGGCCGGGGCACGGTCTTCAAGGCGTCCACTCCCCATGATCACGGGGTGGCGAGAGGTCGCTTCTCCCGTCCCCTCGGTTCTGCACGTCCGCCACGCGTCCTCCATGCACCTGGGGTGGCAAGCGGTGGAGGCGGGAAACCGGGCCCTCGCTGGTTGGGGCAGCGGGTCGGTCCTGACTCCCCGTGCCTTTGGTGGCTGGATTGGCCGAGCGGGGCGGCCGAGCCCCGTCCCCGCCTCCTTATAAAGAGGGGGAAGGGGGGATGGCGTCCCGCACTCTTCCGTCATCTATCTCCTCTCGTTTCTGCTTCTTCCTCTCACTCGCCATGGAGAAGGGGAATCCTGGTCCCTCGATGGTGGCGGCGAGGGTCGCCGCCCGTCAGCGCGTCCCTCCTCCTCCTGAGCCCGCGGTGGTGGAACCGACCGCGAGGGGAAGGGGGAGGGGGCGAGGTCGTGGGCGAGGCTGGGGCAGAGGTCGTAGTGCTCGGGGAAGAGGAGGACGGGGCGGCGCGCCGGCTTCGCCCCCGCCAATGATGCCTTTTCCAATAGAAGGCCATGTCGGAGACCAGCCCCGTCAGTTTTTCATCACGCTGCGCCGGCCTCCGCGTCGCCGTCTTTGTCTTCCCACCCCGTTCGCTCGGGAGATGGAGCGTGACCCGCCCCAGTCCCTCAGATTGCACATGAGGGGTTGTGGGAATGGGGGAACGCGGGTCGACGTCGACTTCCCGGCTCCTCGGGTCATGTACCTCCGTCGTGGGTGGAAGACGTTCGCTCACATCCACAGCCTGACAGAGGGGCTCGTCCTCTACTTCAAATTAATGGAGGATGGCCTGCTCTCCGTCAAGGTCTTCGGCGACTTCGGGACTCGCCTGAAGTGCTGCGAGGCGAGCTCCTCCGATGGAGATTCCGACGATGGAAGCTCTTCCTCGAGCGAAAGTGATGAGGAGGACAGCGGGGCAGACGGCGGGGACAAGTCCGACTAGGCGTCGGACGCCCCGCGCTTGGGCGGGTGCGGCAGCAGCAACATCTGCACCTGGCCGCTCCTCCGGCAGAGTTTTGCCAGGGGTGGGCCAGCTCCATGAACTTCTCGGGGCCGTCTCCTTGGGCGGCTGGCGTTGGGAGGCTGCGGAAGAGGAAGAGGGCGGGCAGCAAGGCCGTCAACTCGGAGTATGCGGGCACCGACGCCTTCGTCGCGTACTGCCGGTCCCGCTGCCTCGTCTTCCAGCTCCTTTCACGGCACCGTCATCACCGGCCCGCCCCTGGGCGGTCACCGAGGTGTTCTCTTGGTGCTTTCTGCCGCTCGTAGCTCGCCTAGGCACCCCTTTTGCCCTCTGGCCTCCTTGACCTGCCTCCTGAGAAGGGGGACAAGAAAGGGATTACGGGCATCTTATCCTTCTTCTTTAGTTTGTAAGCCTGCGGGCCTTTGTTAAATTTAGAACTTGTAATCCCCTTGCTCATGTTTTTCATTCCGTATGAACTGTACCTGTATGGGATGTTTTTAATGAAAAAGGGATGCTTGCCGGGCTTTTTGTTCGTGGGTAAATCCCGCGTCAAGGAGCGAATCCTTGTTATTGTTTAAGATAAACGTTTTTCACCCGGCAACAGGCCTTGCCACCACCCACTCCACTTGACCGTTCTCGCGCTCTTGGCGGAGGCAGGGATGAAGTGGGCTTTAGGCTCCTCGTTCTACCTCCTTGCCGCCGCGGCTACAACCAAATCCGGACCCAGGAATAATCCTTAGGTATAGGAAAAAGGGGAGCACGACAGCCTAGAGATAAAAATGAGGTTTCACATGCCCCAGTCCTGTTCCGAAATGCATGACAGAGGATAAAAGACTTATCTGGATCTGCAGCCCCCCGGCAATCTCATCTTGCCGCAGTTGGATCCTTGTGCTTGCAGCCCCCGGCAACTCTGGTTTGCCGGGGTTGGGACGCCGGTCCGTTTTCTTTCTTCCAAGTAGCTCGGTAGAAGTGCTCGTGTGCCCTGCGAACCAATAGAGGACAGAAGAGAAATAGATAGACGTGCACTCGATCTCTAAGCTAGGGGTTGGTCGCTGCTGAGCACTATCAACCCTAACCAAGGAAGAGACCCGACCTAGCATGCATGCTATGACTTAGGGCGCCAGCGCTTCATTTACTTATGCTCAGGGTCTGCGCCTGGCTTTGTACGAAGGGTTACATGCCTTGCCGGCAAAGCTTGGCAGACCGCGCCTTATGGGTAAAACTTGTGAAGATGCTCGATGTTCCAGGAGTTGCTCACTGGGACGGCATCTTCGGTCTCCAGGCGGACTGCGCCGGGCCTGGTGACTCGTATTACCCGATAAGGGCCTTCCCACTTTGGCGTCAACTTGCTGGCATTCTTGGCCGACTGAACGCGCCGAAGAACAAGGTCACCTTCCTCAAAGCTTCAGGCATGAACCTTGCGGCTATGGTAGCGGCGCAAGGCTTGCTGCGCTGCTCTCACAGCCACCCGAGGACGATCTTCCTCAAGGAGCGTCGCGTCATCTTGGCGCAACTGCTCTTGCTCAAGCTCATCATAAGCGAGCACTCGAGGTGACCTGTATATGAGTTCCGTGGGGAGAACTTCTTCTACCCCGTAGACCAGGGCAAAAGGTGTCTGGCTGGTGGCTCGATTTTGGTGTCGTCCTGATTGACCAAAGAACCTCCGGCAATTCATCAATCTAGTGCCTTCCGCTCTTGCGCAGCTTGTCAAAAGTCTTTGTCCTTAGGCCTCGCAACACTTCAGCATTCCCCCTCTCCGCTTGGCCGTTGCTCCGTGGGTGTCCCACGGAAGCAAAACGGACCTTACTGCCGAGGTCTTGAATGTATTGCATGAAGGTGTGGCTCGTGAACTACGTGCCGTTGTCGGTGATGACTCTATTTGGCACACCAAAACGGCAGACCAGTCCCTTGAAAAACTGGACAACTGAGTGAGCAGTCACCTTTCTTACTGCTTCCACCTCCGGCGACTTTGTGAACTTGTCGATTGCAACGTACGAGTACTCAAAGCCCCCGACAGCGCGGGGGAAAGGGCCCCATATGTCGAGCCCCCAAACCGAGAATGGCCAGGAGAGAGGGATTGTTTGAAGGGCTTGGGCTGGTTGACGAAGCTTCTTTGAATGGAACTGACATGCTTCACACCTGGTTACTAGTGCCGTCGCATCCTAGAGGGCGGTGGGCCAAAAAAAACCTTGTCAGAACGCCTTCCCGGCAAGGGCCCTTGACCCGATGTGGGAGCCACATATGCCTCCATGTATCTCCGCCAACAGCTCCAGTCCTTCCTCCTGGGGGATGCACTTCAATTTCACGCCGTTCGGCCTTCTCCTGTACAGGACGTCATCGACGAACTGGTACAGGGCAGACCGACGGGCTACTTTCTCCGCTTCTTCCTGCTCCTCAGGAAGCTCCCCTGTTTGGAGGAATCGGACGGTATGCTGCGCCCATGCCGGAGCCCGGGGCTCGACGGCAAGGACCAAAGGCATTTCTTCCGCCGTGGGAGCGGCTGTCTCTATAGCTAGGGCTTGACGCCCTGCCGGAGGTAGCTGCTCTTGGGCAGGCTCAGCGTCCGCGGCGGCACCCTTGCCGGCAGCCCCAGAGGGCTCGGTAGGAAAGTACTTGCCGGGACACGACTTCCTTCGCTTGTTCTGCCCCATTGATGGTTTGACGAATGGTTGAGTTAGCCGGAGCAAAATGGTACCCGGTTCCATAGGTAGCTTGAATGCGGCACGCTTTGACAGGTAATCGACGGTGTCGTTCTCCATTCGGGGGATGTGCTCCACTTGGATACCGTCAAAGCGCTCCTCCAGCTTCCTCACTTCATCTATGTAGGCTTCCATCAATGGGCTTTGGTAATCCTTGTTGACCTGCCTGACAACAAGCTGCGAGTCACCCCTAACGATGAGCTTCTTAACCCCGAGGTCTGCCGCGATCCTGAGACCGGCAAGCAATCCCTCATACTCAGCAGTGTTGTTAGTGGACATCTCTCGAGGAAAGTGCATCTGGATCACGTACTTGAGGTGCTCCCCGGTAGGTGCGACGAGTAGCACACCGGCACCGGCGCCTTGCAGCGAGAAAGCCCCATCAAAGTACATGATCCAGTCACGATCTTCCTCCTTGCCGGGGAGAGTGGTCTCCTGGATTTCTTCGTCAGGCGTTGAGGTCCATTCTGCAATGAACTCCGCCAAGACTCTGCTCTGAATTGTCGAGGTACTTTCAAACTTCAAACCGAAACTTGACAACTCCAAGGCCCACTCCACAATCCTCCCGGTTGCATCCGGGTTATGCAGTATCCGTTGCAAAGGGAGGCGGGTGACGACAGTGATCTCGTGGGCTTGGAAGTAATGACGCAGCTTCCTCGAGGCCATAAGGAGGCCGAAGAGCAATTTCTGCACACCGGAGTACCTCGATCTAGCTCCCTGCAAGAGGGAGCTGACAAAGTAAACCGGGTGATGCATCATCTTCTTCTTCTGCACCACCTCACTTGACTGCGCGGGCACTGCCTCGGTGGCATCAAACTCTGCCGGGGGCCTCGCCTTGCCGGCACCAGGCCCTGCCGGGGGAATCTTAGGCTTGCCATCCGCTCGTTCTGCCGCCGACACTGCCTCCTCGTTGACCTCCCTCGGTACCACTAGCGTGGCGCTGACCACTTGATTTGTCGTTGCCAGATACAGCAGCAACGACTCTTGTGGTTTAGGCGCAACCAGTATTGGCGTGGAGGTAAGGTATTTCTTCAGATCCTGCAATGCTGCCTCGGCTTCTGCGGTCCATTCCATTGGGCCTGCCTTCTTCAAGATTTTGAAGAAAGGAAGGGCGCGCTCGGCGGACTTGGAGATGAATCGGCTCATGGCGGCAACGCAGCCGGTGAGCCGACGCACATCCTCGATCCGCTTGGGCGCCTCAATCTGCTCAATAGCCTTGATTTTGTCTGGGTTTGCCTCTATTCCGCGCTGCGACACAAAGAACCCGAGAAGCTCGCCGGATGGAACGTCGAGGACACACTTCTCAGGGTTCAGCTTGAGGTTGATCTTGCGAAGGTTGGCAAATGTCTCTTCCAGATCTTGCACAAGAGTTGGCCCATCCTTGGTTTTGACCACTATGTCATCCATGTAGGCCTCCATATTTCTATGGAGCTGAGGTTCAAAACCAATTTCGACTGCTCTTGCAAATGTTGAGCCAGCGCTCTTCAACCCAAAAGGCATCCGTAAAAAGCAATACGTACCACATGGGGTGATGAACGCTGTTTTTTCTTCATCCTCTCTTGTCATGAAGATCTGGTGGTAGCCCGAGTAGGCGTCGAGGAATGACAACAGATCACACCCGGCCGTGGAGTCAACAATCTGGTCAATGCGCCGCAATGGGAAGGGGTCCTTAGGACAAGCCTTATTGATATCTGTGTAATCAATACATAGCCTCGACTTCCCATTCGCCTTGTGCACCACTACCGGATTGGCTAACCACGTTGGGTGGAGCACTCCCCTCACCAAACCTGCCGCTTCCAACTTCCTGATCTCCTCCGTGATGAACTCCTCCCGCTCAAGAGCCTGCTTTCTGACCTTCTGCTGGACGGGCCGCGCATGGGGGCAGACAGCTAGGTGGTGCTCAATCACCTCCCTGGGAACACCGGGGATGTCGGATGCTTGCCATGCAAACACGTCGACACTCGCCCGCAGAAAGGTGACGAGCGCGCCTTCCTATTTGCTGCCGAGGGTGGAGCCTATGGTGAAGGCCCCTCCCGTGCCATCCTCCCTGGCTGACACCTTCTTGGTTTGCGGTGGCTCAGCTCTGGATCTCTTGCTCTTGTCGGTAGAGCTCTCTGGCACGTCCTTGACGGCAGCACAACACTCCGAAGAGGTCCGCTTGCCAGAGTGGGTGCGAGAGGTCTTGGCGGCAGGAGCAGGTGCCTTGGTGGCAGCTGCTGCAACTGCCTCCCGGTAGAGTTGGTCAGTGCAAATCAGCGCGTCCTTCTTGTCAGAGGGGACAGAGATGATGGTCAACGGCCCGGGCATCTTTAGCATGTTGTAGGCGTAGTGTGACGCCGCCATGAACTTGGCTAGTGCCGGGCGGCCGAGGATCCCGTTGTAGGGAAAGGGGATCTCGGCCACGTCGAAGACGATCCTCTCCGTCCTGTGCTTCAACTCTCCTCCAAATGTCACGGGCAGTGTGACCTTTCCCTTCGGCTGGCTCCTCCCCGGATTGACCCCTTGAAACGTGCCCGTTTCCTCGAGGTCTCCATTAGGGATTTGCAACCTTTTGATCACGACAGGCGAGATCAGGTTCAGGTCGGCCCTGCCGTCAACCAACATCTTGTTCACCCTGAGGTTGCGTATCGTTGGTGAGACCAACAATGGCAAACACCCGACCGCGGTAGTGCGGTCAGGGTGGTCCTCGGCATCAAAGATGAGGGGCGTGCTGGACCACTTCAGCGGCTTTTGAGCGTCGAACGACGGCTCTGCTGCTGTAATCTCATGCGCCCACTGCTTGAGCTGGCGGTGAGAGGTATGCAGCGAGGCGCCGCCATCGACGCACATGGCCTCCGTAGCCTTCTGGAACCCTATCTCCCCAGACTCGTCGTCCTCGTCGTGATCATTGTCTTCTTGTTTCTTGTCGCGGCCGCGGGTGGGCCTCTCTTGCTAGTTGTCCTTGCCGGGGCGGCCTCCTTGGCCGCCACGCTTCTTGCCAGATCCCTCAGCACCGTCCTGGTCCCTCTCCTTCTCCCGCCTCTCGTACTCAGCCTTTTGCTTCTCAACAAGCAGCTCGACTTGTCGGCAGTTCTGGAGGTCGTGGCCCTTGGTGCGGTGGATCTTGCAGTATTGCTTGCCGGAGCTCCCTGGCTTGTCGGTAGCCGCCAAGGCCCGGCAGGCGGCGCACCCGGCAATCTCCTTGTCGGGAGCGCCTGCCTTGACCTTCTTGCCGGCACCGGTGTCGTCAGATCCCTCAACGGCAAGCACGGCCTTGCCCTTGCGTTTCCTGTTGCGACGCCGGCCCTTCTTCGTCGGGGTAGCGGCGTCCTCATCGGTAGAGTCAGTTTCCGCGCCGGCGTCTTCGCCGGGGTACTTCCTTCCCTCTTCAGCCCGGGCGCATCTATCGGCCAGAACGTAGAGCTCGGCCACATCCTTAACCTTGGTCATCGCCAGCTCCTCGCGCATCTTGCGATTGCGCATGTTTTGGTGGAACGCGCTAATCACAGCGACGGGATGAATGTCGGGAATGTTGTACTGCACCCGGCTGAATCTCTGGATGTACTTGCGCAGGGTCTCCCCTTCCTTCTGGGGAATGATATGCAGATCACTGGCCTGGCCATGAGCTTGGTGGCCTCCTGTGAAGGCGCCAACGAACTCATGGCACAGATCCGACCAAGAAGAAATGGAATCCACCGGCAAGTGCATCAACCAAGACATCACATTGGGCTTGAACGCCAGCGGGAAATAGTTGGCAAGCACCTTGTCGTCGCGAGCCCCAGCAGCCTGCATCGCGATGGTGTAGATGCTGAGGAACTCGGACAGATGGTCTTCCCAGTGTACTTCTCGCCGACGTCGGGCTTGAACGTGCGGTGGGACGGCCACTGGAACTGCCGCAGCTCACGGGTAAAGGCCGGCCAGCCCACCTCGTAAGGTAGGCCGCCGGAGCCCCCCGGTGCCGGGTGGTCCATAGCGGGTCCCGCCCGCTTGTCTGACTGGCGGCGCGTTTCGCGCCGGTGTTCGACAGTGGTTCGAGCGTCTTCGTGAGCTCGTTCCCGAAGGACCTGGCGCTGGTCGCGGAGGGTCCACGGGTCGGACGACGCTATGGAGATGTTATCACAAGCGTCGTCTTGACGGGCCGACGCCCGCAGCGGCTGGCGGGGAGGAGGAGAGTGCACCATGGCCGCAACTGCCCCGGTCCTCCCAGCGCCAGCATGCGGTGGCTCGGTGGAGCTCCGACCCGAGGGTCCTACCGGTCGCGGATCGTCTTTGTTCGCGACGGCGATGAGGCTCCGGATGGTGGCCCTCCACTCGTCAAGCTTCTCCGCAGCAGGAGGGAAGTCGAGGAGCAGCAGCGTGCGTGCCAAAGCTTCTGCCGGCGTGGGCGGCGGCGACAGCTGCGTGGATCGTGGCGCGCTTCGACTTCTAACTACGTTAGAAGGAGCTCCGTTACGACCCAGTGGCTGCATGCCATCTTCGCCAGCGCTTCAGCGGGCGTGCTAAACCCCTTCATCCTGCGGACGACGGACGTGGCTCTTCCCACGGCGGTGCCCAGGGTCACCAACGTGGTGACGCTGCTCGACACACACACCATGGGAAGAGCGCGCAGTGGTCGCCGGTGTGGGCGTCCTGGAGGTCGCTGCGCCGCCCGGAGGTGGCACAGCGACACCCCTGGAGGGCCCCGCGTCGCCTGCAGGGGGCCCAGCTCCGTGTTTGGATCCGGCGACGTGTAGTCAGTCGTCTGGTGCGTGAACGATGCCGCTTGCCAGGCTTTGACTACCAGGGCGATGCCAGTGCTCGCGGACCGCGACCCGGGTCCTGTCTGTGACCGGTCCACTGCCCGCCCGCACCGGCACGGGCCATTCGGCTCCCAACGAGCGGACCGCCGTGGCCGTCTTCTTCTTAGGAGCCATGGCGACAAAGAACTGCTAGGCTAACTACTAGACCAGATTCTCACAATTGCGCCCCCTACCTGGCGCGGCAAAGATGTCGGTGTGGAACGACACCTATGGGATCACGAGAATCCCTACTACGGTTGCCGGGGCGCGAGGTTGCAAGAAGAGCAGGGCTAGTAGATAGCACAAGGATCGTTTACACAGGTTCGGGCCACGAGGATGCGTAAAACCCTAGTCCTGCTTTGGTGGGTGTATTTAAGAAAGTTCTGGAGCTCTCGAACTAGCTGTGGTCAGTGCGTGGTTCGAAAGAGCCGAATCCTTCTCCAGTATGCCATGGGCCTCCTTTTGTAGTCAGAAGGGGCTACCACAGTGGCACACAGGAGGTGGAAAGGCGTATAGTGCCCTGAGCTTATCGCTCGTATTATAGGACAAGACACATTTAATGCGTAGCTTAGATGTCCCCTTGCTTTATTGGGGACGGGGGCGAGGTCTGTCCCGTCCGTCGCCGCTCCTCCTCGCTTTGACACGCGCCCTGGCCAGTAAGGCGCGTGGTGCTATGTAGGCAGGCAGGCAGCTGAGGTGGCGTGGTGGCAGAGCCTTCACGAAGATCTGCATGCCGCCACGCAGGCGCTCGATGAGTTGGCCTGGGAGCTGCATGTTGCCACGCAGGTGCCCGCCCAGCTGGTTGGGCTGGCAGCTGCATGTGAACGGCGGTGGAAGCTTGGTTGGCGTGGTCCTGGCGGTGGCCCTGCTGGCGTCCTTCGTAAGGGCCTTGCCGGGTGGCCCAGCAAGGGTCTTGCCGTGGCGCGCTGTCGTCCCCGGCAAGGGCCTTGCCGGGGGTTTGGTGGCCTTCCTCGGCAAGGATCTTGCCGAGGATCGTTGTCTTCTAATCCTCATCTGATCTTGAATATGTCTTCAGAAAGATCTGCATGCCACCACGGAGGTGCCTCCCGAGCCCTGGCCCAACGTGATGTTGGAGACCGTGGGCTCAAGGGCGGCCCGCTCTGTTGGTGCGGGGCGAGCTGTCCGGGCAAGGATCTTGCCGGGGCTGCTGAGGCTGCCCCGGCAAGGGTCTTGCCGGGGGAACCTGCTTCGTCCCTCTGCTCTTTGTGGTCTTGGCCTTCGCGTTGCTCTTATTATCTTGGGCTTTGGTCTTACCTTGGCTCACCTCCCCTGTTCTGCTTGGCGTGACCGTAGGCGCGCCTCCCATTACCCGTGCATAGGTATAGGGGTACAAAAACGCACCCCTCTTTTTGTACACCGACACGGACCCAGTCTGTGTAATTGCTACCATCATCTTTCAACTTAGCTTTCTCAAGGAACGCATTAAAATTCAACGGAACAACAACACATGCCATCTATCTACAACAACATTGACAAGCAGAATACTATCAAGTACTAATTTCAGGATAAATTAAAGTTCAATTAATCATATTACTTAAGAACTCCGACTTAGATAGAAATCCCTCTAATCATCTAAGTGATCACGTGATCCAAATCAACTAAACCATGACCGATCATCACGTGAAATGGAGTAGTTTTCAATGGTGAACATCACTATGTTGAACATATCTACTATATGATTGATGCTCGACCTTTCGGTCTTAGTGTTCCGAGGCCATATCTGCATATGCTAGGCTCGTCAAGTTTAACCCGAGTATTTCTGCGTGTGCAAAACTGGCTTGCACCCGTTTATGTGAACGTAGAGCTTATCACACCCGATCATCACGTGGTGTCTCGGCACGACGAACTTTGGCAACGGTGCATACTCAGGGAGAACACTTGTACCTTGAAATTTAGTGAGAGATCATCTTATAATGCTACCGTCAATCAAAGCAGAATAAGATGCATAAAAGATAAAAATCACATGCAATCAATATAAGTGATATGATATGGCCATCATCATCATGTGCCTTTGATCTCCATCTCCAAAGCACCGTCGTGATCACCATCGTCGCCGGCGCGACACCTTGATCTCCATCGTAGCATCGTTGTCGTCTCGCCAACTATTGTTTCTACGATTATCGCTTCCGCTTAGTGATAAAGTAAAAACAATTACAGGGTGATTGCATTGCATACAATAAAGCGACAACCATATGGCTCCTGCCAGTTGCTGATAACTCCGTTACAAAACATGATCATCTCATACAATAAAATTTAGCATCATGTCTTGACCATATCACATCACAACATGCCCTGCAAAAACAAGTTAGACGTCCTCTACTTTGTTGTTGCATGTTTTACGTGGCTGCTATGGGCTCAGCAAGAACCGTTCTTACCTACGCGTCAAAACCACAATGATATTTCGTCAAGTATGTGCGTTTTTAACCTTCACAAGGACCGGGCATAGGCACTCGATTCAACTAAAGTTGGAGAAACTGACACCCGCCAGCCACCTGTGTGTGAAGCACGTCGGTAGAACCAGTCTCGCGTAAGCGTACGCGTAATGTCGGTCCGGGCCGCTTCATCCAACAATACCGCCCGAATCAAAGTATGACATGCTGGTAAGCAGTATGACTAGTATCGCCCACAACTCACTTGTGTTCTACTCGTGCATATAACATCTACGCATAAACCTGGCTCTGATACCACTGTTGGGGACCGCAGTAATTTCAAAAAAATTCCTACGCACACGCAAGATCATGGTGATGCATAGCAACGAGAGGGGAGAGTGTTGTCTACGTACCCTTGTAGACCGTAAGCGGAAGCATTATGACAACGCGGTTGATGTAGTCGTACGTCTTCACGATCGACCGATCCTAGCACCGAAGGTACGACACCTCCGCGGACTGCACACGTTCAGCTCAGCGACGTCCCACGAACTCACGATCCAGTAGAGCTTCGCAGGAGAGTTCCGTCAGCATGACAGCGTGATGACGGTGATGATGATGCTACCGACGCAGGGCTTCGTCTAAGCACCGCTACGATATTACCGAGGTGGATTATGGTGGAGGGGGCACCGCACACGGCTAAAAGATCAACTGATCAACTTGTGTGTCCATGGGGTGCCCCCTCCCCCGTATATAAAGGAGTGGAGGAGGGGGGAGGGCCGGCCCTCCTAGGCGCGCCCCATGGGGAGTCCTACTCCCACCAAGAGTAGGATTCCCCCCTTCCAAGAGTAGGAGTAGGAGAGAGGGAAGGAGGAGAGAGGGGGAAGGAAAGGGGGGCGCCCCCCCTCCTTGTCCAATTCGGACTAGAGGGGGAGGGGGCGTGCGGCCTGCCCTGGCCGCCCCTCCTCTTCTCCACTAAGGCCCAATAGGCCCATTACACTCCCCGGGGGGTTCCGGTACCCCCCCGGTACTCCGGTATTTGTCCGAACTTGTCCGAAACCCTTCCGAAGTCCAAACATAGTCATCCAATATATCAATCTTTATGTCTCGACCATTTCCAGACTCCTCATCATGTTCGTGATCATATCCGGTACTCCAAACTACCTTCGGTACATCAAAACACATAAACTCATAATAACAATCGTCACCGAAGGTTAAGCGTGCGGACCCTACGGGTTCGAGATCTATGTAGACATGACCGAGACACGTCTCAGGTCAATAACCAATAGCGGAACCTGGATGCTCATATTGGTTCCTACATATTCTACGAAGATCTTTATCGGTCAAACCGCATAACAACATAAGTTGTTCCCTTTGTCATCGGTATGTTACTTGCCCGAGATTCGATCGTCGGTATCTCAATACCTAGCTCAATCTCGTTACCGGCAAGTCTCTTTACTCATTCCGTAATGCATTATCCCGCAACTAACTCATTTGTCTCATTGCTTGCAAGGCTTATAGTGATGTGCATTACCGAGATGGCCCAGAGATACCTGTCTGACAATCGGAGTGACAAATCCTAATCTCGATCTATGCCAACTCAACAAGTACCATCGGAGACACCTGTAGAGCACCTTTATAATCACCCAGTTACGTTGTGATGTTTGGTAGCACACAAAGTGTTCCTCCGGTAATCGGGAGTTGCATAATCTCATAGTCATAGGAACATGTATAAGTCATGAAGAAAGCAATAGTAGTAAACTAAAACGATCAAGTGCTAAGCTAACGAAATGGGTCAAGTCAATCACATCATTCTCCTAATGATGTGATACCGTTCATCAAATGACAACTCATGTCTATGGCTAGGAAACTTAACCATCTTTGATCAACGAGCTAGTCTAGTAGAGGCATACTAGTGACACTCTGTTTGTCTATGTATTCACACATGTATTATGTTTCCGGTTAATACAATTCTAGCATGAATAATAAACATTTATCATGAAATGAGGAAATAAATAATAACTTTATTATTGCCTCTAGGGCATATTTCTTCGTAAACCTCCTTATATCTTCCTCAAAACTGCCACCATACCTACCTATTATGGCATTTCCATAGCCATTCCGAGATATATTGCCATGCAACTTTCCACCGTTCCGTTTATTATGACACGCTTCATCATTGTCATATTGCCTTGCATGATCATGTAGTTGACATCGTATTTGTGGCAAGGCCACCATGCATAAATTTTCATACATGTCACTCTTGATTCATTGCCTATTCCAGTACACCGCCAGAGGCATCCATATAGAGTCATATTTTGTTCTAGTATCGAGTTGTAATCTTTGAGTTGTAATTAAATAGAAGTGTGATGATCATCATTATTAGAGCATTGTCCTGAAAAAAAGAAAGGCCAAATAAAAAAAAGTAAAGGCCAAATGAAAAAAAGAAAAAAGAGAAAAAGAATAAAAGGGACAATGTTACTATTGTTTTTTCCACACTTGTGCTTCAAAGTAGCACCATGATCTTCATCATAGAGAGTCTCTTATTTTGTCACTTTCATATACTAGTGGGAATTTTTCATTATAGAACTTGGCTTGTATATTCCAACAATGGGCTTCCTCAAATGCCCTAGGTCTTCATGAGCAAGCAAGTTGGATGCACACCCACTTAGTTTCTTTTGTTGAGCTTTCATACATTTATAGCTCTAGTGCATCCGTTGCATGGCAATCCCTACTCCTTGCATTGACTTCAATTGATGGGCATCTCCCTAGCCCATTGATTAGCCGCGTCAATGTGAGACTTTCTCCTTTTTTGTCTTCTCCACACAACCCCCATTATCATATTCTATTCCACCCATAGTGCTATGTCCATGGCCCACGCTCATGTATTGCGTGAAAGTTGAAAAAGTTTGAAAAAACTAAAGTATGAAACAATTGCTTGGCTGAAACCGGGGTTGTGCATGATTTGAGTATTTTGTGTGACGAAGATGGAGCATAGCCAAACTATGTGATTTTGTAGGGATGAACTTTCTTTGGCCATGTTATTTTGAGAACACATGATTGTTTAATTAGTATGCTTGAAGTATTATTATTTTTATGTCAATATTAAACTTTTGTCTTGAATCTTTCGGATCTGAACATTCATGCCACAATAAAGAGAAATACATTGAAAATTATGTTAGGTAGCATTCCACATCAAAAATTCTGTTTTTATCATTTACCTACTCGAGGACGTGCAGGAATTAAGCTTGGGGATGCTTGATACATCTCCAACTTATCTATAATTTTTCATTGTTCCATGCTATTATATTATCTGTTTTGGATGTTTAATGGGCTTGAATATGCACTTTTATATTATTTTTGGGACTAACCTATTAACCGAAGGCCCAGTGCAAATTGCTGTTTTTTGCCTATTTCAGTGTTTCGCAAAAAAGGAATATCAAACGGAATCCAAATGGAATGAAACCTTCGCGAGGATCGTTTTTGGAACAAACGCAATCCAGGAGACTTGGAGTGGACATCAATAAAGCAACGAGGTGGCCAAGAGGCTGAAGGGCGCGCCTAGGGGGGTAGGCGCGCCCCCACCCTCGTGGCCCCCTCCCAGCTCCATCGACCTACTTCTTTCGCCTATATATACTCTAGGGGGGTAGGCGTGCCCCCACCCTCGTGGCCCCCTCCCAGCTCCACCCTGAAAACATCCAGGAGCACAACGAAACCCTATTTCCACCGGCGCAACCTTCTATACCCGTGAGATCCCATCTTGGGGCCTTTTTCGGTGCTCCACCAGAGGGGGAATCAATCACGGAGGGCTTCTACATCAACACCATGCCATAGCCTCTCCGATGATGTGTGAGTAGTTTACCACAGACCTTCGGGTCCATAGTTATTAGCTAGATGGCTTCTTCTCTCTCTTTGGATCTCAATACAAAGTTCTCCTCGATCTTCATGGAAATCTATTCGATGTAATACTTTTTGCGGTGTGTTTGTCGAGATCCGATAAATTGTGGGTTTATGATCAAGATTATCTATGAACAATATTTGATTCTTCTCTGAAATCTTATATGCATGATTTGATATATTTGCAAGTCTCTTCGAATTATCAGTTTGGTTTGGCCTACTAGATTTATCTTTCTTGCAATGGGAGAAGTGCTTAGCTTTGGGTTCAATCTTGCGGTGTCCTTTCCCAGTGACAGCAGGGGCAGCATGGTACGTATTGTATTGTTGCCATCGAGGATAAAAAGATGGGGTTTATATCATATTGTTTGAGTTTATCCCTCTACATCGTGTCATCTTGCTTAATGCGTTACTATGTTCTTATGAACTTAATACTCTAGATGCATGCTGGATAGCGGTCGATGTGTGGAGTAATAGTAGTAGATGCAGAATCGTTTCGGTCTACTTGTCATGGACGTGATGCCTATATACATGATCATGCCTAGATATTCTCATAACTATGCGCTTTTCTATCAATTGCTCGGCTGTAATTTGTTCACCCACCATAAAATATGCTATCTTGAGAGAAGCCACTAGTGAAACCTATGGCCCCCGGGTCTATTTTCCATCATATTAATCTCCCGTCAACTAGCTATTTTTATCGTCGTTTATGTTACAATCTTTACTTTTCCATCTATACAACAAAAATACCAAACATATTTATATTATTATCTCTACCAGATCTCACTTTTGCAAGTGGCCGTGAAGGGATTGACAACCCCTTTATCGCGTTGGTTGCAAGGTTCTTAATTGTTTGTGCAGGTACTAGGGATTTGCGTGTAGTCTCCTACTGGATTGATACCTTGGTTCTCAAAAACTGAGGGAAATACTTACGCTACTTTGCTGCATCACCCTTTCCTCTTCAAGGGAAAACCAACGCATGCTCAAGAGGTAGCAGCCTGCAAATTATGTAACAAAGTGTGAGATTAGTAAATTAAAAAATACAATAAATATTTAGGTAGGTCACATCTTACTTATGGGTTTCCTCATCGATACTTCTTGGAAAAGGTGGTGGAATCTCTTGATAGAGACCGAACTGTCTCATGACACACATTGGGTTGTAAGGCTCAACACACCATAGGAATAATAAGTTGCAGCGAGTCAGCCAGAATGCACTATCGCTCAAAATGCCTGCTGTGATGGGTCGAATATCAAAAACCATTTTTACCTGGTCCTAAGTCCACGGGTTCCATGTGATTTCTGACTCATCAAGTATCTCAAACTGCTGGTGGTATATAGGGTAACAATTTTTCGCAATATCTGGAGACCAACGTTTCCATGCCTTTGTCCACCTGGTGGCCATAGTTGCACTGTTGTGCTCGCTACAGTCGTATGGGTGTATGTGATTTAGTATACGAGGTCGTCCTACAGGGAGGTATTCCCAGGACCACAACTGTAGAAACTCATAGGCGACACAAAGTAATGGAGCTTTTTGTGCGAAAGAAGTTTTTTGTGTGGCATCACACAAACCTCTATATGTATGACATAGCATGGCAGAACCGAAGCTGTATTTTGGCTGCTCGGGTAAAGATTCATCTACCATATTCTCTGCAATGTAGATGAGACCAGGGAGAACTATGTCCGCGTGTGAATTTGGAAACAGAGTCCCGAGGAGCCACACCAAATACGCAAACAGATGTCTTTTTCTCGTCTCAGAATTGGCGTAGCTAGATGAAATATGAAAGTTATCACGAAGCCAGGCAAGTGGGATGCCCCGAGGGCCACCAGAACGTTGTGATTCTGGCATTGCCATCCCAAGACGGGCTGATATATCCAATATCCAAGATGGAGACACTCGTGGAGAGACTAACGGCTCACCTCTAATTGGTAGAGCAGTGATCATAGAAACATCTCTCAGTGTAGGTGCAAGCTCCCCAAAACGAAAGTGAAAGGTGTGGGTTTCAGGTCTCCACCGGTCAACGAGGGATGTCAAAAGGGATGGGTCCGAACGTAATTGGTCTTTGCATGATGTGAGCCTAGCAAAACCATGTAGTCCATAAGCATCAAGGTGAGTAAGGAAAGAATTGTGTATTGGCCATGTTTTCTTTATGGTTCGAAGTCTAGAAGTCCGATAATCATGCTTAGTATTTGGGTTCAAAAATAGGTGGCAACGGTGGCTGATGTCATGGGGCCCCTGCAAAAGCATTGGCACTTAAGCCATAACCTGCAAACAAACATACAAATATAAATTATGAGGAAGACACAAATACAAATGCAAATAAAAATTAACTTAAAAAATACAAAGAGATACAATTTACATTAATTATCTGAAGCTAACATCACGAGTACAATAATACAAAGAGATTCAATTTAAATTAAATATAAGTACACATAACGAGTACAAATATAAATAGACATAGCGAGTACAGATATATCAACATCATGCAGTGTTGTTGGCTCGATACGGGCATTCCCTACATGAATCTCCAGGACACCTGCAAACGCGGCATCGCCTTGGTTCTCCCATCAGGCTATGGTCCATGTCATTGTGATGACGCCTAGACTGACGTCATCCCTTTGCGGTTCTCATCAAGTCGGCGTTCGGAACCCATTTCGGCCCATCTGGCCACATCATTTTGTAGTTCATATCAATGCCCCAGGCCGAGAACTCACCATTCCAAGTGTTGTACAGATTGTACATGTTGAAGTACGGCGATATGTATGGCTCGACATTGATATTTTGATCAGCAGCCGCCCGGAGCACATGACTGCAAGGGTAGCCCTCAAGCTTGGGCTTGTTACAAGTGCACTCACAGGACGTTGGGCCGAGGGTGACAGCTTGCTTTTTTGATCCTCTGTGGTGACCCTTAACGTACTTGGCTCGCACATTTACCTCCCACTTATTCCTAAGTGCGTCCACTTTCCTGCAGCCATGACTTTGGGACTTCTTTGATTTCTCGTCCAGATGTCTTTGTATCTTCTCGGACCATGGCTTGTTCAATTCAACTTGTGAATTGGCACGCTGACCCTGTCTGCAAAGTGTGACAGGGTCCGGTTCAAAGTTTCTTCAATTAGGGCTGTGATAGGTAGTGCTCGCTCCCCTTTAAGAACACCATTGTACACCTCTGACATGTTGCTGGTCATTATTCCATACCGAGCCACGGTGTCGTGAGCCTGCGCCCACTTGTACAAATGAGGGTAATTCTCGTCGATCCACTGGCTCAAATTTGTGGGCGTCCTACCACCTCTCCGGTCTTCTCTCTGCGGCAAGGCCGCACGGTCGATCTCACCACTGATACCTGCCCAGATCGCATTCATTTTGGCTTCAGTTTTTTTGCATGCACATCCTCTTGAATAACTTGAACCAATCCTTGTTTTTGAATTTGGAGTAAAAGTTTGTTGCCAAATGCCTCATGCACCACCTTCCCTCTAGATCCGGCCACCCCGACTCTTCTTCCAACGCCTTAATTATGTCAAGAGCGCTTAATAATCCAGTGTTGCGATTAGAGATGATGCAAACACCTTCACGCTCTTTCACGACACCCATCTTCACGCAGCTTAGGAACCACAACCAGCTATCTTTGTTCTCGCTCTCGACCAGTGCATATGCAATAGGAAGAAGCTGATTATTTGCATCTGCTGCAACTGCCACCAATAGTGTGCCCTTGTACTTTCGAGTGAGAAAGGTACCATCAACTGATAATACCGGGCGACAGTGGCTGAAGGCTTGTATAGTTTGGGCGAATGCCCAGCATAAGCGGCCCAGGATTAGCTCACCCGGGTTCATTGGTTTTGGACGTTCTCTCCACCAAACTTGAGTCCCCCTATTAGCACTTGCTATCTGATGAAGCATTCTGGGGGCATAAGAATAGGCCTCCTCATAGGTTCCATACAAGTTCTTGAATATCTTTTCCTTCGCACGCGTAGCCTTGCTGTAGCTGACATGGAAGCCAATTTGATCTTCTACATCTTTATGCAAAGCCCTAACACTAATGTTGAGACTTGCCTGCACAATCGTTTCCATCGTATGTGCCACATATCTTGCTGTCACATTGCAGTGATTTGAAAGAGTCCCAGTTTGCACACACCTATGCTCCACTATTTTTGTGATATGCCATGACTGACATACCCCAAGCTTCAGTCTAGCGAGAACTCTTACGCGGCAACCTTTCGCGGTGTGGATGAAGGAAATATGCCCTGAAGGCAATAAAAATGTTGTTATTTATATTTCCTTATATCATGATAAATGTTTATTATTCATGCTAGAATTGTATTGACCGGAAAGTTAGTAAATGTGTGAATACATAGACAAACAGAGTGTCCCTAGTATGCCTCTACTTGACTAGCTCGTTAATCAAAGATGGTTAAGTTTCCTAGCCATAGACATGTGTTGTCATTTGATGAACGGGATCACATCATTAGAGAATGATGTGATGGAAAAGACCCATCCGTTAGCTTAGCACTATGATTGTTTAGTTTATTGCTATTGCTTTCTTCATGACTTATACATGTTCCTATGGCTATGAGATTATGCAACCCCCGAATACCGGAGGAACACTTAGTGTGCTATCAAACGTCACAACGTAACTCGGTGATTATAAAGATGCTCTACAGGTGTCTCCGATGGTGTTTGTTGGGTTGGCATAGATCGAGATGAGGATTTGTCACTCCGTGTTTCGGAGATGTATCTTTGGGCCCTCTTGGTAATGCACATCACTATAAGCCTTGCAAGCAATGTGACTAATGAGTTAGTTGTGGTATGATGCATTATGGAACGAGTAAAGAGACTTGCCGGTAACGAGATTTAACTAGGTATGATGAAACCGACGATCGAATCTCGGGAAAGTAACATACCGATGACAAAGGAAACAACGTATGTTGTTGTGCGGTTTGACCTATGAAGATTTCGTAGAATATATAGGAGCCAATATGAGCATCCAGGTTCCGTTATTGTTTATTGATCGGAGATGTGTCTCGGTCATGTCTACATAGTTCTCGAACCCGTAGGGTCCGCATGCTTAACGTTCGATGACGATTTGTATTATGAGTTATGTGTTTTGATGTACTGAAGGTTGTTCGGAGTCCCTGATGTGATCACGGACATGACGAGGAGTCTCTAAATGGTCGAGACATAAAGATTGATATATTGTACCATGTTATTCGGACACCGGAAGTGTTCCGGATAGTTTTCGATAAAACCGGAGTGCTGGAGGGTTACCGGGACCCCCCCCCCCGGGAAGTTATGGACCTTAGTGGGTGAGGGAGTCCTGGACTAAGGGGTCCTCGGGCGTCCGGCCTGTTAGCCATTGGCCGGACTACTGGGCTGTGAAGATACGAAGACCGAAGACTCTCTACCTGTCCGGATGGGACTCTCCTTGGCGTGGAAGGCAAGCTTGGCAATCAAATATGAAGATTCCTTTCTCTGTAACCGACTTTGTGTAACCCTAGATCCCTCCTTTGTCTATATAAACCGGAGGGTTAGGTCTATTGGACCGAATACTCATTACCATAGTCATATAGGCTAGACTTCTAGGGCTTAGCCATTTACGATCTCGTGGTAGATCAACTCTTGTAATACTCATATTAATCAAGATCAATCAAGTAGGAAGTAGGGTATTACCTCCATAGAGACGGCCCGAACATGGGTAAACATTGTGTCCCCGTCTCTTGTTACCATCGATCCTAGACGCACAGTTCGGGACCCCCTACCCGAGATCCGCCGGTTTTGACACCAACATTGGTGCTTTCATTGAGAGTTGCACTGTGCTGTCGTCAAAAGGGTTGATGGCTCGCCTTGTCGTCAAGGAAAATATCACCTCCGGAGGAGCCCTGGCCCCAGGCCAAACCCTCCGGCTGGGCGGCTTCGTCATGACCGCCTGTTCGGCCCTTCAGCCGACGATGACCTCTCGAGTTATCAAAAATTGCCTCCACGTTGATCCCGAATACTCCAAAAGGATGGATCTGACGGAGTTATCATCTTTCAACGAACTCCTAGATTGCATCGCCACCTTGGGAGTCGCTATAGACTACAATCGGATTGGGCTTAAACCCGACCAGACAGATTAAAACTCCGCTGATCTCCCACCAGATAGCGGTAGTCGAGGAGCAAGACAACTCTTCCTCTATGTTGAGGACGAACTATATTCGGATCTCCGATCTTGAAGAGCCGGACACCCACCGGCAGAAAAACACGCCTTGTTCTCCGGACATAGAACCGGATGGCAAGCCTAAAAAATCAGTTGATATCTCGGAGCCCGAACTGTGAAGTCTGGAAGATCTTCAGACTCCAGATCCAAAGTTGGGCCAGGATTTGGATTTAAAGCCACCCACCCACCCAAACATAAGCGCTCTCATGAGCATACAACAGCAGTCTCAGGAAACGGTCCATCACTTCTGGGCCAGATTCCTCCTTGTCAAAGACAAGATTAAAGATTGCCGCGAGGAAGATGCGATCTCAGTGTTCCGCAACAACTGCACAGACGAAGGAGTCCTTAACGCCATCAATCGACATTGCATATCACACTTTGCTGACTTGGCAACTATCGTACAAAAGTACATCGCAATGGAAAGTGGCTGGAAAACTCAGGCAGCCTGCTGGGACCCATCGGTCCCCATTCCACCCCTCGTTCAGGCGAAAAGGGCGCACCCTCGTGGCACGCCTGGTTCAATAGTAAAGAAATATAAGCCCATTATGGGGCGCGGAACCGTTCTGGAAGGATGGCTCAATGGGCCATGCAAAATACACACAACACCGGATAACATGCCAACACATAGCCTTAGAGCATGTTGGATACTCCGGCAAGTGGCCAAGAGCGGCGAGGATATCCTCACCAAGAATACCCAGAACAACACCCCGCAGAAGACAACAACCTCAAAGTATTGACGGTCTTCGAGACATTTGCCTCTAACAATAGGCGCAAAAGGGTACTCCGCGAACTCACCGAACTCTGCCAAATCGTAGCAATAAACCCTTGGAACGACATGGCTATAACTTTTAACGCTGATGACGAGCCAAAATACAGGACAGTCCGAGCACCAGCCGCCTTGGTCCTCAGTCCAATCGTGGATGGCTTTCATCTCACCAAGGTCCTCATGGACGGCGGCACCGGACTAAACCTCATCTATGAGGATACACTCTACAAAATGGAAATAGACAGGAGCCGCATCGAGCAAAGCAGCACGACCTTCCGAGGAATCATTCCTAGTCGGGAGGCGCGGTGTGCGGGTAAAATCACACTTGACGTGGTATCGGCACGCTGGAGAATTATCGGCCTGAAGAGATAACCTTCCAAGTGGCCCCTTTCAACAGCGGATATCACGCCCTCTTAGGGCGAGATGCATTTACACGTTTCCTAGCTATACCTCATTACGGGTACATGAAGCTTAAGATGCCCGGGCCCAACGGCATAATTACTCTCACCAGTGATCCAGATATAGCACTCCGCGCCAAAAACAAAACTGCATCCCTAGCCCTTTAGGCATTATCTGAGGCCCTCGCGGCCGAAGAATTAACCGCACTGCGCTCCACGGTGGACAGGGACGATGTCATCCTAGACAAACGACCCAAATCCACCTCCTTCAAACCAGCAGAAGAAATAGTCAAATTCCAAGTCCATCCAAAAGACCCCAAGAAGACAACATCCATTGGAGCACAACTAGACCCAACAGCTGACGCCGCGCTACGAGAGTTCCTGCGCTAGAACTGGGATATATTCGCCTGGCACCCTTCGGACATGCCAGGAATCCCACGCAAGTTGGCGGAACACAGCCTCAATATATTGAAGGGATATAAACCGGTCAATCAAACACTTTGGCACTTTTCCGAACCTAAACCTCAAGCTATGGGGGTGGAGCTAGCCAAGCTAATCGAGGCCGGATTCGTTAGAGAAATTAAACACCCGGACTGGCTAGCAAAGCTGGTGATGGTGCCAAAGAAGGATAAATCCTGGCGCCTATGCGTCGATTTCAAAGACCTCAACAAAGCCTGCCCTAAGGATCCCTTCCCCCTCCCCCGCATCGACCGGATCATTGATGCCACCGCAATACACGACTCACTATGCTTCCTCGACGCATATTCCGGATACCATCAAATCAAGATGAAGGAGTCCGATCAAGCCGCAACGGCATTCATTACCCCGTATGGGCCTTTCTGCTTCAACACTATGCCTTTCGGGCTCAAAAACGCTGGCGCCACTTACCAACGCATGATTCAAACATGCTTGGAGAAACAGATCGGCAAGACAGTTGAAGCATATGTGGACGACATCGTCATCAAAACTAGGCACGTCGAGTCACTAATAGACGATTTACGTCTCACATTCGACAACCTCCGTGCATATGACATCAAGATCAATCTGGAAAAATGTGTTTTCGGCGTCCCCGCCGGAAAATTGCTGGGCTTCATTGTTTCCAATAGACGAATTGAGGCAAACCCAGCCAAAATCCGAGCTTTGTCACAATTGGCTACGCCAACAGACCTTAAACTGGTCCAAAAGCTTGCGGGATGTGTGGCAGCTTTAAGCCGCTTTATCTCCAGATTGGGAGAAAAAGCCTTGCCACTCTACCGCCTTCTCCAACGCACCGACCACTTCGAGTGGACGAACATGACAACGGCCGGATTGGAGGAAATAAAGGCCCTTTTGGCAAGCAACCCAATCCTGGCCGCGCTGAACATCGGCGAACCCATGTTATTATACATATCGGCAACACAACAGGTGGTGAGCGCCATGCTCGTCGTCGAACGAGAACTGGACAGACACAAATACCCACTTCAGAAGCCAGTATACTACGTGTCCACTGTCCTCACACCATGCAAATCCCGGTACCCTCATTACCAAAAGATAGCATACACGGTCTTCATGGCGTCCCGGAAACTACGACATTACTTTCAGGAGTGTTCGATCACAGTGACTTCCGAAGTACCACTCAACAACATAATAAAGAATCATGATGCTACGGGCCGGATTGCCAAATGGGCCATTGAGCTCCTTCCATTTGACATAGCATACAAACCGCGTCGAGCCATTAAATCCCAAGTACTAGCTGACTTCGTCGCCGAATGGACAGAGGCCGAACTCCCTAAAGAGTACGACACATATTCCAACTAGGTCATGTATTTCGATGGTTCCAAAATGCTGGCAGGGTTAGGAGCAAGTGTCGTGTTAACGTCCCCCACCGGAGACGTAGTTCAATACATACTCCAAATATTATATACAGACTCCAACAACGCAGCCGAATATGAGGCCCTATTACATGGACTTCGGATGGCCGTCTCCATGGGCATACACCGCCTGGAAGTGCGCGGGGACTCAAACCTCGCAATATCTCAAATAAATGGAGACTTTGATGCCAAAGATCCAAAGATGGCAGATTATCGTAATGCCGTTCACAAAATGTCAGCTCGATTCGAGGGGCTCGAGTTCCATCATGTGGCTCGAGAAGGCAATCAAGCGGCGGATGTCCTTGATCGCATCGGCGCCAAGCGCGACCCCGTCCCACCTAATATCTTTCTAGAAAGGCTTTTTAAGCCTTCCGTGGTGTGGCAAGGGGAGAGCGGCAACACCAGTCCGGATCCGACCACATCCCCAGATCCCGAACACACTGACATCATCGGAGGCTCATCCACCGAAATAACACCATTGGCCCATCTTATAATGGCAGTCATTGCGGCATGGACCGAACCCTTCTTAGCCTACCTTAATAGGCAGGAACTCTCTGAGGACCAGAATGAGGCTCGCCGCATTGTTTGGTGCTCTAAAGCCTACAAGGTTCACGAAGGAGAACTTTACAAGAAAAGTGCTACTGGAGTACTTCAAAGATGTATCTCCGAGGAGGAAGGGCGGCAGCTCTTGGCCAAAATTCACGCCGGCCTCGGTGGCCACCACGCCGCGGCTCGGGCCCTTGTAAGCAAGGCTTTCCGTACAGTCTTCTATTGGCCCACGGCCCGAGCAGACGCACAGGACCTTGTCAACGTTGCGTCGGATGCCAACTCTTCACCAACCGAAGCCATATGCCCCACACTGCCCTCCAAACAATCCCCATCACCTGGCCTTTTGCGGTCTGGGGATTGGATATGGTTGGACCCCTTAAAGGAGGAAGCCATAAGAAGAAATATCTGCTCGTCACGGTAGATAAATTCACTAAGTGGATAGAGGCCAAACCGGTCAAAATGGCCGAGGCCGGACCAGTGATAGACTTCATATCCGGCGTTGTACACCGTTATGGTGTTCCACATAACATCATCACCGATAATGGCTCCAACTTTACAGCCGACGAGGTGAAAAATTGGTGCGCCAATCTGGGCATTAAGCTCGATTACGCCTCCATCTATCACCCACAAACAAATGGTCAAGTCGAAAGAGCCAATGGTCTTATTATGAGCGGCATTAAACCCAGACTAGTGCGGTCTTTGAAAGAGTTAGACAAGCACTGGGTGGAGGAGCTCGACTCTGTGCTCTGGGGGTTGCGTACCACGCCCAATCGCACTACCGGATATACACCTTTTTTCATGGTGTACGACGCAGAGGCTGTGCTACCCTGCGACATATTCATGACTCACCTCGAGTGCGCATGTATGAAGAGAGAGAGGCCGAGCTTGATCGGCAGGACAGCTTAGATGCCCTGGAGGAGGAGCCCGATGTTGCAAAGACCCGTTCCGCATTTTATCAACAGCATGCCCGAAGATATCAAAGCAGAGAAGTACGGGCCAAGACATATAATATTGGCGAACTAGTTCTACGCTTGCCCGAGAAGAAAAAGGACAAACTCAAGCCCAAGTGGGAGGGTCCCTTCATCATTGACGAAGTTCTCACCGGAGGAGCGTACCGCCTGCGCGATGCCTCAGACAACCGCTTAGAGCCGAACCCATGGAACGCGGCCAGACTCCGAAGATTCTACGCCTAGCGCCGAACTCTTTGTTCGTTTCCTTCTCCCTCTTGTTTCCATTATTTTCCTCTCTTTTTGTTCTTTTTAGCCTTAAAGCTTTCGTGCGGCTCAACCGCGCACTGGTGACGTATACATCTTCAAACATGTACGCCCATTATACCTGGGGGCTTCTTGAGCAGAAGCTTGCTATTATTCCGAGCATCAAGCTCATCACATATGCGTTTTTCTTTCCATATGTACCTTTTCTTCACCATTATATGCATCGATATGACTTAAGTTTTGGCCAAGCTGGGTTGCCTGGCTCCTGTGCTTATGCCCTACGTTCCCGTTAGTTCGGCTAGGGCATAAAGGGAGCACCTCTGCGATTGTTACTGCCGTGCCGGGTCATCCGGATGTGTACCTCAGACTGGGTGAAGCCGAAAGCTAGCGTTCTTAAGGGAATATTCGGTCGGTGAACGAAAGATGTTCTTGCACTCACTCCGTCGTGAACCCCCAGAAGTTATATATACTGCGGTTTTTTCAATCACAGTTCGGACATGCACACTAATGCGTGTACACCCAGGGAAAGGAACCCCTAACAGAACTATTCTCTCTGGAAGATGTTTCTTACAATTTTAATGTAATATAACATAACTAGCCGGATACTTGTCTGTTCAAGCAACTATGACCCCTACGCCTGGTTTCCAAGCATACCCCGGTCTACTCGGCTGCTCGGGTATTCGGAAACACTCCGCGCCTTTGGGCCCAGAGGTCGAAGCGAAAAGGTCTGCCATGACAAGCGTTTTACAATTCAGCTAGAGTTACATACGAAAAGGAAAGTACATAGTCATTTAAGACTCAAAAACTTCCTGTTCTATGCCGTCCAGTAGGCTATCTAATTTGCAATCCTGTTGGGAATACTTGGCGGCTACTTCTACTTGGTATAAACCAAACTCACTGGAATTTCCTTCCCATCTGACCCTAGAGGCCCGACCCGGGCCATATGATTTGCATCAAGCTTGGTATACCGTGTTTTCACCATGGCCCAGGCTTCTCGCGCACCCTCCCAGCAGGCCGATATCTTCCATAATCGGATACGCCGCCGCACTCCCTTATATAGCTCTACAAGCTCCTCCATACTTCCTGGAGGGGAGGCGGATGGCCATAAAGCCTTGGCAACACTCCGCATTGCCTGCGGAGCTTGCTCGTGCATTTGGGACAGCCCTTGCAGCAGATCGCTCGACGATCCGGATACCTCCTCCTCAGGACGGCCAGTTAGCATACCTATAGACATAACTCTGTTAGTTCCTTTCCTCGCTGAATTACACGGTGGTAAGTTTGAACACATACTAAATATGCCGCCTCGCAGCGGGAGCGACTTTTTGGTGGACGGCGGCTCGTCTGGATTGTATCGGAGCTGTCGAACGATTCCTGGATATGCACAAACGTCACTTCCCTATCCCCCCTGTTTGGCTCCTAGTAATAGGGAATAGGTGGCATAGGCATATGGATTTGGCACAATTGTTTCGGGCCTTTGGAGCTGGACTAGTGAACTGCGTGAGCTGGTGCACATGCCGCCGCATAGGAGGAGCAGTTGATGACTTGACCTGGTGATGTAGCCTGACGGGTGGTGGGCCATAACGCAGAAACTTTTTGCACGTCGGGACGTGACAAAAAGTGACCCTGCCATCTTTCCATCATGCACAGTGCGCCTCTCTCTTGCAATTACTGCATCCAGGTTCACTAATCAAATATACTTGGTTAGTTTAATGTGCCGGGTAAAAGAAGATTCATACTCCCTCCGTTTCACAATATAATGCTTCCTCTGTCCACGTGCTTCAACTTTGATCATAAATTTAACCAACGAGACCGATTACGGCGGGACCAAAAGTTATATCAGTGAATTCGTATTCAAAAGAACTTTTCAATTATATAATTTTTTCTCCCGCCGCAGTCGGTCTTGTTGGTTAAATTTATGGTCAAAGTTGGACCTCGGGAACCGTGGGCGCACTATATTTTGGAATGGAGGGAGTAAAATCTAAAAACAGTACTTTCAAACGGACGGATGCATTGGATCCTTTTTTTCGAATGATTCAAAAATCATATTTCAATGTAAAAAAAACTGCAAAAACTTATACATATTCATGATGATCTGTGAAATTGCATTCAAACAAAGTATGATTGCAAGCTGTACAAAAAAACAATTCCGGACCAACAGTAAAAAATTTGGCTCATTTTCATTTACACATTTGTTTTTTTGTCTACGTCAGGTGTGAAGTTATATTGTTAAGGAAATTTTCTTAAATGTCGTATACGTGCATTTGTGTATTTCTAAAAAAAATTGCGTTGCGTAAATTTTTTTTTGAAAGTCCACCAATGCACCCATCCACCAAAAGGCATTTTCGCCTTCTTACATACTAGGCTCAAAGATGGTTTGCGGCAAAAAAACAAATTTTGATAATACAAAAAATTATATAACGGGCTGCACAGTAATACATTAATCTAACAAACTGTGTGAGACTAATTCTTGTTGAGAGTCCCAATCATGAAGAACCTTTTAATGGCCGTATGAAAACAGTTTAAATCATAGTTCATGTAAATGCCCTTGATAGCCAGATGGTACTAACAAACAATATGGTAGTGTTTTATGTGGTCACGCGTGTGAGCAGTGCAACAAACTGGGGCCCGCGATCAAACGTGTACTACCAAGGTACATCGGCCAGCGTCTACTCTAGTGGCTAGATTCTATGACAAAAGCTACCTATGCCGGGCGGAATACAAGGGCTGGCCGAGCTCTACGGGGGGACAACATGCCAGAATACCGGGCATGATCGGCTGAATGGAGATAAGGGGCGGCCAGGATAAAGTCCTCAGAGTGCTGGTCCACCATTAAGCATTTTCGGCCTCGCAGCCTCTTATTTTCCTTCACGGAGTCGGCTAGCTGGGCCTGCACATCCTTCAGCTCTTCGCCCAGCTGGGTCTTGGAATCCTAGAGTTGGTTTTTCTCATCAACGACCTGTTTCAGCACACGTTCGCCCACAGCATATAGCCTTTTGGCTTCTTGTTCATTCGCTTGCGCGACTTCCTGTGCCTCCTTGAATTCCTCTGACAATCATGTCATGGTATATGCAACACTGTTAGCATTACTGACATATAGTTATATTTTCTCGATAGAGGGGAATATTACCAGGTAATGCCTTCTTGGATTTCTCCAGTTCGGCAGTAACAGCGTTTAGCTGTGTCCGGCACTTTTCCAGCTCTTGAGACAACAAGTTGTTTTTCTCTGTGAACACCTGGGTACACAGCGATCCTTAAATCAGTTGTGCCAACTGCTTCAAGTCTCGGGGGCTACTGGTATGTAACTATTGCATTTGGACAAAGTAAACTTACCTGCACATCTTTCAAATATTGGTCTGTGGCTCTGGCAAGCCCGTCTCGGGCAGTATGAATGTATGCATTAGCCGAGTTGAAGGCATTGAATGCCTCCATTGAAAAGCCGGGTTCACGAAGAACGGCCCTCCGGCACCGATGATTCACGGTGCTCTCCACCTCGGAGTTGGTGACGGACATATCGTCCGAGCCCTCGGCCGGAGGACAATCCGGCGTCACCCCCGTACCAGCCCCCGTCTTTACGGCAGGATTTGGATCCCGACTGTGGGGAGTATGACCGGCCGAACCCCCGGACATAGTCCGGCTCACTTTTTTCATAATACAGGACAAACATATAAATCCAATTGGATGCAATTGCCGAAGCACATATTTGCAAATCCATACCTCTTGGATGAAGGCTCGGCCGTATCTTTGTCTGCCTTCCTCTTCGAAGGCTCGCCCGGCGTGGGGACCGCTCTCTTTGGAGACGCCCCTGGTGCGGCAAGGCGCGCCGTACGCCTCCCCTTTTGAGCACAGGATGCTGCGGTGGGTGAGACGGAATGATAAAACTCTTTCCAACGAAATGTCTCTTGATTACTTACGTGTGAAGCAGGCAGGAGACCGGGATAATCGGCGATGATGTCCACTTCTGTGCCGTCGTAACTCACCTGGTAAAACATTCCGTCAGCGAGCATCACGAATATATCCGGATCCTCCTCGAATCCAGGGTCAAGGTCCCGGTTGTGGTCCTCTGGTTGGGGGCGGGGCTGTAAAGCCCCTCGGAGACCTTTCGCTAGTGCTATAATAAACATGCGGATTACTAATTCATTAAAGATGACTTGAGGAGGGGAGTAAGTAGAGCAGAGGGGTTGAGACTTACCCAGCTAGGTGGATTGTACATGGAATATCCATCTCTGCGCTTGATATGAAGGAATTCCTCCTCCTCCCCTTTGTACAGTTCGGCCAATATTTTGGCCAGAGTGGCGGGGGAGTCCGAACCCTTCCCGCCGCAGCGGGAGGCGTCGTCTTCCCATTATAGCGCCACATGGGAAGCCCTTGATATTGGAATGGCTGAACTCCCCACGCTACTGAGGTCGCCATTACCTCGGCTATTGATAGTCCAGACTGGGCGAGCGTCTTTATCTTGCTCATGAGCTGGCGAACTTCCGCACTATCATCTTCCTCAAGACTCTGAGTGCGCCAGTTGTGGCGTTTCTTTAACGGAACGCTTGTGAACTCGGGAAGGCCCCTCCGAACTAGGTCTGGAAGTACGACGTCCTCAATATAGAACCATTCAGATGTCCAATCTCCGGATGCCTTCCTTGGTGTGCCAGACAGGTATCCGGTCTCGGCGATGCGCCATATTTCGGCTCCGCCCACTTCAAATATTGATCCCTCGTGGTTGCGCGGGACGAGGCAGAATAACTTTCTCCACAGTTCAAAATGGACCTCACAACCCAGAAATAGCTCGCATAAAGCGACATAACCCGCAATGTGCAGGATAGAGGCCGGCGTAAAGTTGTGTAGTTGGAGGCCATAATACTCTAGAAGCCCGTGAAGGAATGGATGAATTGGAAATCCGACACCTCTTAGCAGATAAGGGACGAAGCACACTCGTTCCCCCTGGATGGATTGGGGAAATCTTCAGCCTGAGCTCTGCCATTAAAGACGGTCAATCCTGCTCGAATAGGCACCAAATCCGCAAGAGGAAGAAATCCCTCTGTTTGCAGCTTCTCCAGCTGACCATGGGATATAGAGCAAAGCTCCCACTTGCCTTTTCTTGGGCCGCAGGGACGGGAGGAGGAGCTGGGAGCGTTGGCCATGTTGGAATGGTCTGTCCTAGCAATCTATGAGGATTTTTCCGTGTGGTGCCGAATGGATCTGAGATCCTATCTCTTTAAATAGATTCTCTTTTTCATGGCTGGGGTGTTATGTGCAAAAATGCCCTGATCTCTCGTATTCGCCTGAGACGTGGAAGCCAAAGTCGTGGATGCACATAAGACGAGGAGTGCAACATTAAATGGAACGCCGAATACATCTCGTTGAAGTCATCGGAGGAGGAACCCGCCTTGCAATGCCGAAGACTATCTGCGCGCCGGACACATCGTCTTTGAAAGCCTGGTTCGGGGGCTACTGAGGGAGTCCTGGACTAAGGGGTCCTCGGGCGTCCGGCCTGTTAGCCATGGGCCGGACTAATGGGCTGTGAAGATACAAAGACCGAAGACTCTCTACGTGTCCGGATGGGACTCTCCTTGGCGTGGAAGGCAAGCTTGGCAATCAAATATGAATATTCCTTTCTCTGTAACCGACTTTGTGTAACCCTAGATCCCTTCGGTGTCTATATAAACCGGAGGGTTAGGTCTATAGGTCCGAATACTCATTACGATAGTCATACATGCTAGACTTCTAGGGTTTAGCCATTACGATCTCATGGTAGATCAACTCTTGTAATACTCATATTCATCAAGATCAATCAAGTAGGAAGTAGGGTATTACCTCCATAGAGAGGGCCCGAACCTGGGTAAACATTGTGTCCCCCGTCTCCTATTACCATCGATCCTAGATGGACAGTTCGGGACCCCCTACCCGAGATCCGCCGGTTTTGACATTACTGCGTTCCCCAACAGTGGCATCCGAGCCAGGTCTATGCGTAGATGTTATATGCACGAGTAGAACACAAAGAGTTGTGGGCAATATTAGTCATACTGCTTACCAGCATGTCATACTTTGATTCGGCGGTATTGTTGGATGAAGCGGCCCAGACCGACATTACGTGACCTCATTCATGAGACTGGTTCTACCGCCGTGCTTTCCACACTGGTGGCTAGTGGGTGTCTGTTTCTCCAACTTTAGTTGAATCAAGTGTGACCACGCCCGGTCCTTGATGAAGGTTAAAACATCACACTTGACGAAAAATCGTTGTGGTTTTTGATGCGTAGGTAAGAATGGTTCTTGCTAGAAGCCCGTAGCAGCCACGTAAAATTTGAAAGAACAAAGTAGAGGACGCCTAACTTCTTTTTGCAGGGCTTGCTATGATGTGATATGGTCAAGATGTGATGATATATAAATTGTTGTATGAGATGATCATGTTTTGTAACAGTTATCGGCAACTGGCAGGAGCCATATGGTTGTCGCTTTATTGTATGAAATGCAATCGCCATGTAATTGCTTTACTTTATCACTAAGCGGTAGCGATAGTCGTAGAAGCATTAGTTGGCGAGACGACAACGATGCTTCGATGGAGATCAAGGTGTCAAGCCGGTGACGATGGTGATCATGACGGTGCTTTGGAGATGGAGATCAAAGGAACAAGATGATGATGGCCATATCATATCACTTATTTGATTGCATGTGATATTTATCTCTTTATGCATCTTATTTTGCTTAGTACAGCGGTAGTGTCGGTGTCAAAACCGGCGGATCTCGGGTAGGGGGTCCCGAACTGTGCGTCTAAGGTCGATGGTTGCAGGAGACGGGGGACACGATGTATACCCAGGTTCGGGCCCTCTCTATGGAGGTAATACCCTACTTCCTGCTTGATTGATCTTGATGAATATGAGTGTTACAAGAGTTGATCTACCGCGAGATTGTAATGGCTAAACCCTAGAAGCCTAGCCTGTATGACTATGGTAATGAGTATATCCTTTCCGGACTATTCCCTCTGGTTTATATAGACACCGGGGGGATCTAGGGTTACATAGAGTCGGTTACATAAGAAGGAATCTTCATAGTTGGTCGCCAAGCTTGCCTTCCACGCCAAGGAGAGTCCAATCCAGACACGGGTGCAGTCTTCGGCCTTCATGTCTTCACAGCCCATCAGTCCGGCCCGTTGATAATAGGCCGGACGCCCGAGGACCCCTTAGTCCAGGACTCCCTCAGTAGCCCCTGAACCTGGCTTCAATGACGAGGAGTCAGGTGCGCAGATTGTCTTCGGCATTGCAAGGCGGGTTCCCTTTTTTCTGAACTCCAAGATAGTCTTCGGACGCAACGATAGTATCCGAACCTGTAACATGTACCACAGAGAGAATATAATACTCGTATGAGTCCTAATCCGCTGACAACTTTTTAAAACATGACATTATGTAAGCCCGGTCATACTTTCAGACCATTTTTCGTCTGCCGCTCCACGTTTCGAGACGCGGTTGCCATTGGCACGTCTTGTCGAAGCAGAAATCGTGTCCCCTTATTGCGGGATTCTCATAAATACCGGCGCTGGTAATCCAACCGTGCCGTTTGCACGTCCCTTGGGAATAGGCGAATTTATGATGAGTGGGGAGGCGCTTGATATTCATAGCCTTTATAATGGGATAAGGATTCCCTTTCTTCACCCACGCCTTTGCTCCTCCTCAGCCCTTTCGCCCCTGAGCTCCAGCGCCCAAGCTGTAGCTTTTCCTCGTCCGAGAAAGCACTCCAAATATGTCCGGATCCGGATCAGGAGCTGGAGGCAAGTGGATGGCCTCCTCCGTCAAGAAGAAGGATATCAAGGAGCTCCGGGAGGTCGGATATCTGGCCAAGGATATCGCTCACCGACTCCCGGCCAAGGGACAGATCGTCCCTACTCCAGAGCCCCACGAGAGGGTTGCGTTTCTTACACATTTTGTCCGTGGGCTAGGGTTCCCTCTTCACCCGTTCGTCCGTGGACTGATGTTTTACTACGGGCTAGACTTCCATGACCTAGCCCCCAACTTCATTCTCAACATCACGGCGTTCATTGTCGTGTGCGAGGCCTTTCTCCGCATCCCATCTCATTTCGGCCTATGGTTGAAGACCTTTAATGTGAAGCCGAAGGTGGTGAGTGGCCAACAAGCAGAGTGCGAAGGCGCCATGGTAGGCAAGATGCCCAACGTCACCTGGCCTGAAGGCTCATTCGCGGAGATGGTGAAGGGGTGGCAATCGGGGTGGTTCTACATCACCGAGCCGCACGACACGAACTGGGCGGCGGCCCCCGAATTCCGATCCAGAATTCAGATGCGGCTCACCTCCTGGCAAGAGAGGGGCCTAACCTGGGGTCCCTCGGACAAGCTGGCTAGGCTCCAGACGTGCGTCCAGAACATGATAGACAGGAAAATCAAGCTCGTCAACGTGATCCAGGTCATGCTTATTCGTCGGGTCCTTCCGTGCCAACACCGGACGTGCTATCTGTGGGAGTACGATCCGGCCAAGCACCAGACGCTACAAGAGCTCTTCGGCACGACGCACGAAGACATCTGGAAAGTGCTTTTCAAGGCCGGCGAGACGCCACCGCCCACGACCGAGGATCGCGGCCTTAGCTTAAAACGCCAGGCTAATTCGGTAAGTTCTTTCATGTTTTCAAGGTATATCCTTTACTAGCATATTTTGAGGAAAAGCCTAAGCTTTCCTACCCATGTTTTCAGGCCTGGATCGAGGTGGTACATGAAACAGAGCAGTATGCAAAGAGTTATGAGGTGATGAACAGGGCTCCAGAATATGAGTAAATCGGTACATAGTAGAAATCAAAGGGAGGGGAAAGTCAACCTTCCCAGATCTGGAGGTATTCGTCGGCACGGTTTACGAGGACGGTCGGGGCTCATCACTGGAGCTGGAGAGGAGAGGGAGACGGCGGCCGGCGTGGGGATCGGGGGAGGCGCGGTTGCCGGGGTCGACCGGATCCGGCGAGGGGGAGCCGGGGCGCGCAGGCGGCGTCGACCGGCGGAGGCGGACGGGC
>NC_057814.1:123535773-123545209 GCF_018294505.1 Triticum aestivum | reverse complement strand
GCCCCGATTGGTCGGGCGCGGCGGCGGGATTCGTCCGGGGCCGGGCGGACACGTCCGGCGCGCGGAGGGAGCGGGGCTAGGGTTTCGGGACCCGGGATTTGGAGGAGAGAGCACATATTTATAGCTAGAGGGAGCTAGGAGACGCCAAATGGAGTGCGGTTTTCGCCCACACGATCGTGATCGAACGACCGAGAGTATGGAAGTGACTTAGATGGGTTATCGGGCTGTTTGGAGGGTTTTTTTTTCTGCAACACACAAAAGGCTTTTGCGGTTACCCGGTTCACCGTTGTGAGCATCAAACGACCTCCAAATGGAACGAAACTTGACAGGTGGTCTACTGATGGTGTACCAAGGCCACTTGACAAATCTCGGTCCATTCCGAGAACGTTTAACACCCGCTCACGAAAAGAAACAAGAGGGGTGCGCCGGTGCATGTGGGAGTGTCGGATTGCAAAACAGACAACGGGGAAAATGCTTGGATGCATGCGACGAACACGTATGCAAATGAGATGCGCATGATGACATGATATGAGATGCATGACATGAACAAAATGCAAAACAAAAAACAAAACCCGACCACGAAGGGAATATCATAACACATAGCCGAAAATGGCAAGAGATGGAGTTACAAATATGGAAAGTTACATCCGGGGTGTTACAACACTCCACCACTACGAGAGGATCTCGTCCCGAGATCTAGGAATGAAAGAACTCCGGATATTCGGAACGGAGGTGGTCCTCGCGTTCCCAGGTGGCTTCTTGGTCGGAATGGTGCGACCACTTCACTTTCAGGAATTTGATTGACTTGTTGCGAGTCTTGTGCTCGGTTTCTTCAAGAATAGCAACGGGGTGCTCATGATAAGACAGATCTTCTTGGAGGTCAATCTCTTCGAAGTTGATGGTGCGCGCAGGAGTCTTGAAGCACTTGCGAAGCTGTGACACGTGGAACACATCATGCACGTTCGCGAAGTTGGAGGGAAGCTCAAGTTGATAGGAGAGGTCGCCTCTTTTGCCAATGATCTTGAAAGGACCCACATATCTAGGGGCAAGCTTCCCTTTGATACCGAAGCAACGTGTGCCTTTCATTGGAGAGACGCGGAGGTAGACATGGTCTCCGATCTCGAAAGCCAAGTCATGGTGCTTGCTATCATAGTAACTCTTCTGGCGCGATTGCGCGGCTTTGAGATTTTCACGGATGACTTTACACATTTCTTCAGCCTCTGTGATTAAGTCATTGCCAAGAAGTTGGCGTTCACCAGTCTCTGACCAATTGAGAGGAGTACGGCACTTTCTGCCATATAGATCTCCAATGGGGCCTTGCCCGAACTCGCTTGGAAGCTGTTGTTGCAGGAGAATTCGGCATATGGAAGACAATCTTCCCACTTCATGCCAAAGGAAATGACACAAGCCCTGAGCATATCTTCAAGGATTTGATTGACTCGCTCGACTTGGCAACTAGTTTGAGGATGGAAAGCTGTGCTGAAGCGAATGTTGGTGCCCATGGCCTTCTGGAAGGAGTCCCAGAATTTAGAAGTGAAGATGCTTCCACGATCTGAAGATATCAATTTTGGAATGCCGTGCAAGGAGACAATCCTGGAGGTGTATAGCTCTGCCAACTGAGCTGCTGTGATAGATTCTTTGATTGGAAGGAAATGAGCCACTTTAGTAAGCTTGTCGATGACAACGAAGATAGCATCATTTCCGCGCTTGGACTTGGGAAAACCAGTCATGAAGTCCATTTCGATATGATCAAACTTCCATTCTGGAATAGCAAGAGATTGGAGGAGACCAGCTGGTCGTTGGTGTTCTGCTTTCACCTTTCGACAGACATCACATTCGTTCACGAATTGAGCGATTTCTCGCTTCATTCGAGTCCACTAATACGACTGCTTGAGGTCATGGTACATCTTCGTACTTCCAGGATGAATGGAAAGAAGAGAATTGTGCGCCTCGTTCATAATGACTTTCCTTAGATCACATTTAGGAACCACAATCCGGTCCTCGAAGAATAAAGTGTCTCGGTCATCAATGCGATAGCACTTGTATTTGGAAAGACCCTTATCGATACCACGTTTCACCTTCTTCACCATGGTATCCAGGAGTTGTGCCTCACGAGTTTGATCTTCCAAGGTAGGAGAGACTAGGAGGTTGGCAAGAAAGCCTTGAGGAACAACTTGGAGATTCAGCTTGCGGAAAGCTTCGCAAAGGTCTGGTTGGAAGGGCTTGAGAATTAAGCTGCTGCAATAAGCCTTCCTGCTCAAAGCATCTGCAATGACATTGGCCTTGCCTGGAGTATATTCAATACTCGGACTGTACTCTTGAATCATTTCAACCCATCGAGTTTGTCTGAGGTTGAGGTTGGGCTGAGTGAAGATGTACTTGAGACTCTTGTGATATGTGAATATGTCCACTTTTCTTCCCAACAAGAGATGTCTCCACGTTATTAATGCATGGACAACTACCGCCAACTCAAGATCGTGAGTGGGATAGTTATTTTCGTTGGGCTTCAACTGACGAGAGGTATAGGCCACAACTTTCTTTTCTTGCATTAACACAGCACCGAGACCTTGAAGAGAAGCATCACAGAAAACTTCAAATGGCTTGGATTCATCAGGAGGAGTTAAGACAGGAGCTGTGATGAGTTTCTCTTTGAGAGTGTTGAAAGCAATGTCACACTGAGGAGTCCAAACATACTTCACATGCTTCTGGAGGAGGTTGGAAAGAGGCTTTGCAATCTTAGAGAAATTCTCAACGAATCTTCGGCAATAGCTTGCAAGACCAAGAAAACTGCGGAGCTGCTTGACATTCTGGGGAGGTTCCCAATTCACAATTGCAGACACCTTCTCGGGATTAACAGCGATGCCCTTGGCAGAGATGATATGACCAAGGTAAAGAACTTCATCAATCCAAAACTCACATTTGGAAAACTTCGCATAGAATTGATACTCTCTGAGCTTGTCGAGCACCAATCGCAAATGTTTGGCATGATCCTTCTTATTCTTGGAGAAGACCAAGATATCATCGAGATACACTAACACGAATTCATTGGTATAGGGGTTGAAGATGAACTTCATCATTCGAGAGAATGTTGGAGGAGCATTGACAAGGCCGAAAGACATGACAGTATATTCATAAGAACCAAAGCTTGTTCTGAATGCTGTCTTGGGAATATCTTCTTCACGAATGCGAATCTGATGATAAGCCATACGAAGGTCAAGCTTGGAGAAAACTTTAGCACCCTTGAGTTGCTCGAATAGCTCATTGATGTTGGGAAGTGGATACTTGTTCTTGATTGTCTTCTTGTTCAATGGACGGTAGTCGACACAAAGTCGGTCCGTGCCATCCTTCTTTTGGACAAAAAGAACACCACAACCCCATGGAGATGAACTCGGTCTGATCAAACCCAGACGCTCTTGTTCATCGAGATGTTTCTTCAATTCCTTCAGCTCCTTGGGTCCCAGCTTGTATGGATGCTTGCAAACGGGTTTCGTGCCAGGCTCAAGATCGATAACAAACTCAACTGGCCGGTGAGGAGGCATACCCGGAAGCTCTTCTGAAAAGACATCTTGATACTCACAAACGACTGGAATTTGAGAAATAGCATCCAACTCGCCCTTCTCATTGAGAGAAAACAACCGAATGGTTTCATCACGAGCGGCATAGATGATAACATCCTCAAAAGAGTGTGTCAATTGAATTTCCCTGGTAGCACAATCAAGTTGGGCCTTGTGCTTAGAAAGCCAGTCCATGTCGAGGATTAGATCAATATCCGAGTCACCAAGAACAATTGGGGAAGACAGAGATTTATAGTTTCCCATCTTGATGGAAACATCCGGAACCACCAAACTAGAGCTCAAACGTTTACCCGGAGAAACGACATCCATGGGTTTACCCAAATGTGAACAAGTGAATTCATGCTTGGAAAAAAAGGTCTTGACATGAAACAAAGCGAAGCACCAATATCAAATAAAACTTTTGCAGGAATATCATTAACTGAGAGATTACCCATTATCACATCAGTAGATTCCTCCGCTTGAGCTGCATTCATCATGTTCACCTTTGCAGACTTGGGATTATGCTTGACCGCTGCATTACTGGATGATCTCACAGGAGGAGGAGGAGGCGGAAGGCACCTTTGGTAGAAGCACTTGTTAGCATAGTGACCTTTCTACTGACACTTGTTGCAAGTCACCTCTGAGAGTGGACGATGATAAGGAGCATTCGACTTTGGAGCTTGATTCTGAGACTTGTTCTGATAGCCAGGGTTGGGTGGGTGGGAAGATCCATGGCCACCTTTGTTCTTCTGCTGGAAAGGCTGACGAAACGGACGAGGAGGAGGCAACCAGAACTTCTGTTGCTTAGCAGCCACTAGTGAGGAAGAAGAAGACTGAACTGCGTCCCTGACTCTCTTCTTAGAAGCCTCACACTTGAGCTGAGCAGCCTCTTGCTTCAGAGCCATATTGTAGAAATCATCATACTTGGTCGGCTCAAAAAGCACGAGAGGTAATTGCAGATCTTCTCTGAGGCCACCTCTGAATTGATAGATCATGCTCTTTTCATCAGGAACGTCTTGCTTAGCGAAGCGAGCGAGTTTTTGAAACTGGGTATTGTATTGATACACGGACATGCTGCCTTGTTTGAGATTGCGGAACTCCTCACGCTTGCTCTCAACAACACTTTGTGGAATGTGGTGAGCTTTGAAGTCTCGCGGAAATCATCCCAGGTAATCACACGACCTCCTCTGGAATCTTTGTATTGTTGATACCACTCGGCAGCTTGATCCTTGAGTTGAAAAGAAGCAAACTTGACAAAGTCCTCAGGCCTGACATTGGTACATTCAAAATGCTTGTTGATGTCCATGAGCCAATCATCGGCGTCTGTGGCCTCGGCACAGTAGCTGGAAGACTTCGGCTGATTTGCGAGGAATTGGTTGAGGGTAGCGAAATGAGGCTGATTGTTGCCTTGGCCTTGATTTCCTTGATTGCCTTGCCCTTGGGTGCGTTCTTGCAAGAGTTGCAAAATCATCTGAGCGTTGGCGTTGGTGGCTATGATAGCTTGCCATGCCTCCGGAGGCGGAGGTGGTGGCGGAGGGTTCGCCTGACTCCCCTCATTGCGTTCCGGATTCTGACGCGTTGGCGGAGCCATCCTGAAGAGGGTGACATCCGTTAGCATCTTGATAGACAAATAGACAAGTTGAATCAACGGATAGAAATTGCAACATATAGTCTTCACAATAAACATTCGAACGAGGATGAACGAATGAATTCCATAGTAAATCATCACACTTCCATTAAGGTGAGAAGCCACTTGATAAGAGATTGATGAATAAAATAACAAGGTGCAACTGGAACAAATAAGTGGTAAGGATTACCCAATCACAAACCAAATATCTGTGGGAAGAAATGCTAAGAGCTACTTGAATCCCACCTATAAACTCCCGAAACTTTCTGGTTATGCAATCTGGTGTTGGGGATACAGGGGACACAAAATATATCACCCAAAGTAGCAATCCCCAGATCCAGCTGTATCCATCCGTCAACACATAACCAAGAAACCTTCGGAAATCGTGTACCTCAACCTTCGAAAAGCATCTGTTATACGAGTTATGGCAATACTCCCGAACTCCCGCCCCAGTACTGGGTGGCGTCGAGGTGATCTCACCAACAACTGCATAAAAGAGATTTTTGATGTCGGCGAAACTCAGGTATTCCAGAACTGCAACGATAAAATTGTGACAACAACACCTCGGAGCTCAACTCCCCGGGACACTGCCACAACCCCTAAATGTCAGGAGGCACCAAGAACAATGTTCTCGTCACAAAACTATTGGAACGATTCTAAGATACCCGCGTGATCCTAATTTTTTTTGTGAAATTTGAGGAGAGAAGAGTCAAAACTTCTACGTCAGGAGGCCTCACCAGAGCGACGAAGGGACTGAGGAGTAAAAAGAATCCTACTCTCCGATATATATAATCCTAAGACTCAAAACATTTTTGTTCTAGACTCAACAATGCCAGCAATTCGATCTAGCAGGGGGCTCCTAAGTCGGGGATGGCTCTGATTACCAACTTGTAACGCCCACGATGCGGCTATATCTCCCACGTGTTGAGGCACGACTTAGAGGCATAACCGCATTTTAGGTATTGTCGCAAGAAGGGTCATCTTCACACAATCCCATGTAATGAACAAGAATGGGATAACGAGAGTTGGCTTACAATCGCCACTTCACACAATACATAAATTAATTCATACATCATCCAAAATCCACACATAGACCGACTACGGTCAAATCCAAATGAAAATAAGATAACCCCAAATGCTAGATCCCCGATCGTCCCAACTGGGCTCCACTACTGATCATCAGGAAAAGAAACATAGTAACGACCACGTTCCTCGTCGAACTCCCACTTGAGCTCGGTTGCGTCACCTGCACTGGCATCATCGGCACCTGCAACTGTTTTGGTAGAAACTGTGAGTCACGAGGACTCAGCAATCTCACACCCGCGAGATCAAAACTATTTAAGCTTATAGGAAAGGATGGTGTAATGAGGTGGAGCTGCAGCAAGCACTAAGCATATATGGTGGCTAACTTATGCAAAAGAGAGCGAGAAGAGAAGCAACGCAATGGTCGCGAAGCTAGAAATGATCAAGAAGTGATCCTGAAACTACTTACGTTCATGCATAACTCAAACTATGTTCACTTCCCGGACTCCGCCGAAAAGAGACCATCACGGCTACACACACGGTTGATGTATTTTAATTAAGTCAAGTGTCAAGTTCTCTACAACCGGACATTAACAAATTCCCATCTGCCTCATAACCGCGGGCACGGCTTTCGAAAGATAATACCCTGCAGGGGTGTCCCAACTTAGCCCATTATAAGCTCTCACGGTCAATGAAGGATAAACCTTCTCCCGGGAAGACCCGATCAGTCTCGGAATCCCGGTTTACAAGACATTTCGACAATGGTAAAACAAGACCAGCAAAGCCGCCCGATGCGCCGACAAATCCCGATAGGAGCTGCACATATCTCGTTGTCAGGGCACATCGGATAATTCAAGCTACGTGTAAAACCAGGCCTCGAGTTTCCCCGAGGTGGCCCTGCAGGCTGCTCGGTTCAGACCAACACTCGAAGGAGCACTGGCCCGGGGGGTTAAATAAAGACTACCCTCGGGCTCGCGAAAACCCAAGGGAAAAAGGCTTAGGTGGCGAATGGTAAAACCAAGGTTGGGCCTTGCTCGAGGAGTTTTATTCAAGGTGAACGGTCAAGGGGGTCCCATAAATCACCCAACCGCGTAAGGAACGCAAACTCAAGGAACTTAATACCGGTATGACGGAAACTAGGGCGGCAAGAGTGGAACAAAACACCAGGCATAAGGCCGAGCCTTCCACCCTTTACCAAATATATAGATGCATTAATTAAATAAGAGATAATGTGATATGCCAACATATCCATGTTCCAACATGGAACCAACTTCAACTTCACCTGCAACTAGCAACGCTATAAGAAGGGCTGAGCAAAAGCGGTAACTTAGCCAAACAACGGTTTGCTAGGAAAGGATGGTTAGAGGCTTGACATGGCAATATGGGAGGCATGATATAGCAAGTGGTAGGTAGCGCAGCATAGCAATAGAGCGAACAACTAGCAAAGCAAAGATAGAAATGATTTCGAGGGTATGGTCATCTTGCCTGCAAGGTTCTCAGAGTTGTCGAAAGCTTGATCCTCGTAAGCATACTCAACAGGTTCCTCGTTCACGAACTCGTCTCCCGGCTCTACCCACAGCAAGAACACAAGCAATGGAACCACAATCAATCACAGGAAATGCACAAGCAACATGATGCAAAACATGCATGATATGCGAGATATGATATGCGATGGGTATGCGTGCTCCGGAAGAAAAAGGATGAACAAGGCATCAACTTGGCAAACCAAGTATTCCAGTGGAAAGATGAGACGGTCGAAATCGATATAAAGATCACCGGAAACGGATGCACGGTTTGCAAATGGCAAGCAAAACAAGAATGACAAGATTCTGCGATTAACAACATGATAGCACTTAGAGTACATCAAGTAACTATGCTACACCAACCCAACATATCAACAAAGCATATGACAGTGATCTACAGGAGATGCTTGAAAAAAGATGAACACTGAGCTACGGCTAGATCACACAATAACAGGCTCAAACAAGCATGGCAAAAGTGCAAAAGATATCAGCTTCACAGACTTGTGAAATTACTGGACATGGCAGAAACAGCATCAGGTAGCAACGTTCAGAGCAAGCAATCAACATGCTACATGAACTTAACATAGAAAAACAAGGCATGGCATGAATCTGCTAAATGCATAGAACAAAAGTCCCTTACTGACCATGAGCCAAAAAGGATCAGAAGATATGATGGCACCCATGTAAACATAGCAAGTTTCGTTAACAGGTTCCAGACTTAGCAGAAAACAGAACGTGGCATTCACAGCATTATGAAGGCATCTTTGTGAGCTTGATTCACTCTACAAAGCAATTCATGACAAAACAAGCATACCTACAGCAAGAAGACATGTTCATGAAGCTAACCATGCCAATAGCAAGTTCATAGCATGTATGGAACAACTACAACAACCTTGGCAAAATTGAATATCATGTTAAGAATCTGCCAGGAATATTTTATAGCAAAAGTAGAGCACGATTAAGACATGTTAGGGCACTCCATAATTGGAAACAGGGGCATGGATGGATAGAGCACAACTATATCTACAAAACATCCATACTGAACATAACCAAAAGAAGCATGGATCTCTCTGTAGCCACATGGATACATGGCAACAAAATAATAGCAGTAAAAGACTTAGCAAAATCCCAAGTCCCTGAAAACAGAAACATCACGAAGCCTAGTTTGCATGCTTGTGCTAGTCACCACACAGATCACAAAAATACATGGCATACACCTCTGTAAAGATGGCATGGCATAGATTAAAACACCTGTAGAGTTCATGCCTATAAGATGCACAAACAATATGTAATGAAAAAGACAAATCACCAAGTTCTGATAGGTAACAACAGTAAACAGCACATTGCAGTTTTGCACCAGAGATTTGGGCATCAAGATGAACTCAAGCGAGCATGGCACAATGGAACAAAATGAAGAATATATCATGATGAACATTTCGATATATCATGCGCATGAAACGGAGCAGTATGCAAAGAGTTATGAGGTGATGAACAGGACTTGGCAGAAATCCAAGGGAGGGGAAAGTCAACCTTCCTAGATCTGGAGGGATTCGTCGGCGCGGTTTACGAGGACGGACGGGGCTCGTCGCCGGAGCTGGAGAGGAGAGGGAGACGGCGGCCGACGTGGGGCTCAGGGGAGGCGCGGTCGCCGCGGTCGATCGGATCCGGCGAGGGGGAGCCGGGGCGCGCGGGCGGTGTCGACCGGCGGA
>NC_057814.1:123528687-123535471 GCF_018294505.1 Triticum aestivum | reverse complement strand
CGGCGGCGCGCCACGTGTCGCGCCCCGATTGGTCGGGCGCGGCGGCGGGATTCGTCCGGGGCCGGCCGGACGCGTCCGGCCCGCGGAGGGAGCGGGGCTAGGGTTTCGGGACCCGGGATTTGGAGGAGGGAGTACATATTTATAGCTAGAGGGAGCTAGGAGACTCCAAATGGAGTGGGGTTCTCGCCCACACGATCGTGATCGAACGACCGAGAGCATGGAAGTGACTTAGATGGGTTATTGGGCTGTTTGGAGGGGGTTTTTGCTGCAACACACAAAAGGCTTTTGCGGTTTCCCCGTTAACCATTGGAGCATCAAACGACCTCCAAATGGAACAAAACTTGACAGGTGGTCAACCGGTGGTGTACCAAGGCCACTTGACAAACCTCGGTCCATTCCGAGAACGTTTAACACCCGCTCACGAAAAGAAACAAGAGGGGTGCGCCGGTGCATGTGGGAGTGTCGGATTGCAAAACGGACAACGGGGAAAATGCTCGGATGCATGAGACGAACACGTATGCAAATGAGATGCACATGATGACATGATATGAGATGCATGACATGAACAAAATGCAAAACTAAAAACAAAAGCCGACCACGAAGGGAATATCATAACACATAGCTGAAAATGGCAAGAGTTGGAGTTACAAATATGGAAAGTTACATCCGGGGTGTTACACCGCCTGAGGGCAAGGAGCATCGTCGACCCGAGCTATATTTTGATAATGTCCTGGAGGGGTCCCGCCTGGTGCGGAGCAATGTTCGAAGGATGTTATTTTCCCATGAGAACATTCATATTATCCTATCCTGTACGATGAAACAATGATGTTATGTAATATAATTCTTGTGATTTTTTTAAATTTTACCTCCTGTGCGGCCATTTGTAAAATCTGAGGGTTGACCAGTCGTCGGCTTCTGCCCCCACTTAGGTAATACAGAGGTGTTCGGGATAAATCTAAACACTCTTTACTCCACATTCTGGTCCTTAAAGGAGGTGTTTAGCGCAACGAACATGGCAATAGGACTATGCGGCCTTCATCACCCTCACTTAGCCATAGGAGTTTGACAATGAAAATTTCGGCGAAGCCCCTTGTATTCGGAAGGCCGAACTAGGGGCGCTATACACGCCTAATTGGAGAAAAACCGATTCCTCGCATAAAGCGGAAAAAATCTCTAGGGATTTGAGACCTCTCGAACAGTTGACCAGCTCTCGCCGCATCATGACAGTCAGTTTTCGGCTTTCTCTACGGAGGTGCTCGTCCGGAAGAACCGGGACACAGTCGCAGTAGTTCTCTCTTTACTACCCTAGCCGATATAGCGGAATGTAAGGTAGTAAGCACAGGAGCCGGGCAACCCAACTATTGACCAAAGACATGATTCGGAACCGATTCATATAATGCTATAAGTTCGGGGTGCCGAACTGTATTGTAAAAGTGTTCGGACTTTTGCTGCCATAATGCGGGGCGTGATGAAGCCCCTGGCGCAGTAATACGTACCAGAGTGTACGTGTGCAATGAGTAATAAATATAAAGGAAAAGGGAGGAAAATTAAGTAATAAACTAACGCTACCCTTTATTTGTGATTTGATTAACACGTCGAGGCGTATTTGTACAAGTAATGCGATAAGCAAGTAAGGCTATTTAACATACCATGACGAAGGGCGAGCTGCGTACGGGTATGTAGAACAGATATGGCGATCGTTAGCAGAGACCACCTGGGGATTCCCTTGTACGCCAGAGTTCCTTGCCTTCTTGGTGGGTTCTGCAAGCAGGTCATCTGAATAGACCTCGAAAAGAGAAAAACCCGAAATGAAATGAAAAAGTAAAGGCGTGCAAATCCCAGGGTCGGTCGAGCCGCACTGTGGATCGCGAGCTAGTTATGCCTCCGTCAGTACCCATGGGGTTTTGAGTGCGTAGTTATGTACGCACGGTACTAGTGCCATTCCCTCATCGAGGCTGGGATGGAGGCCGAATTACTAATTGAGCTCTTGACGAGCCGAGCTGTCCTGTTGTAGTGTAGTCCGGACTCTCTTAACGATGTCCACAGGCTCGGCAGCAGGATTATAGTGCTGCTTGAGAAGGCCGCTCTGTACTTCTGCTGCTAGGGCGACAGTGTGTTCCTTTGTACGGAGGGAGCGTTCCGTGTTTCCATGTGCTGTAATGATGCCACGTGGACCGGGCATCTTGAGCTAGAGATAAGCGTAATGTGGCACCGCGTTGAATCTAGCAAACGCGGTTCGTCCGAGCAGTGCGTGGTAGCCGCTGCGGAAGGGGACGATATCGAAGATTAATTCTTCGCTTTGGAAGTTGTCCGGGGAACCGAAGACCACCTCCAGCGTGATTGAGCCCGTACAACGGGCCTCTACGACTGGTATGACTCCTTTAAAGGTAGTCTTTGTGGGCTTGATTCGTGAGGGATTAATGCCCATTTTGCGCACTGTATCCTGATAGAGCAGGTTGAGGCTGCTACCACCATCCATGAGGACTCGTGTTAGGTGAAATCCATCAATGATTGGGTCGAGGACGAGTGCGACCAAACAGCCATGACGGATACTAGTTGGGTGATCTCGACGATCGAAGGTGATCGGGAATGACAACCACGGATTGAATTTTGGGACGACTGGCTCTACCGCGTCGACGTCCCTGAGCGCGCGCTTGCGCTCCCCTTTAGGGATGTGTGTAGCATATATCATATTCACCGCTTTGACTCGAGGGGGAAACCTTTTCTGTCCTCCTGTGTTCGGCTGCCGGGGCTCTTCGTCGTCATCCTCGCTTTGCCATCCCGTTTCCTTGCTCCCGGCATTTGACTTGCTGGCTTGCTTGAAAACCCGGCAATGCCTGTTGGTATGATTGGCTTGTTTGTCTGGGGTGCCATGTATCTGGCACGAACGATCGAGTATGCGGTCCAAGCTGGATGGTCCCTCGCTGACCCTTTTATAAGGCTTCTTTCGCTGGCCGGACTTGGAGCCCCTGAATACGGCGTGCACTGCCGTGTCATCGGTGTTATCGCCATTACTTTGGCGTTTGTGTTTATTGCGTCAGAGCTTGCCGGTGCTGATTTTGGCCTCAGAGTGGCCTGCCTCGCTAGCTGTGTTTTTACTACGAGCCAGCCAACTATCCTCGCCCGCGCAAAAGCGGGTCATGAGTGCCGTGAGGGCTGCCATAGACTTCGGCTTTTCTTGGCCGAGGTGGCGTGCTGGCCATGCATCATGGATGCTGTGTTTAAAGGCCGCTAGGGATTCGGCATCCGGACAGTCAATGATCTGGTTCTTCTTGGTTAGGAACCTAGTCCAGAATTTTTGGCTGATTCGCCAGGTTGTTGAACTATGTGGCTTAAGTCATCGGCATCAGGCGGCCGGACATATGTACCTTGGAAGTTGTCGAGGAAGGCTTCTTCCAAGTCCTCCCAGCTGCCGATGGAATTTTCAGGCATGCTATTTAACCAGTGTCGAGCTGGTCCTTTGAGTTTTAGTGGGAGGTATTTGATGGCGTGGAGATCGTCTCCACGGGCCATATGGATGTGGAGGATGAAGTCGTCGATCCATACTGCGGGATCGGTTGTTCCATCGTATGATTCAATATTGACAGGCTTGAACGCCTCCGGGAATTCGTGATCCATTACTTCATCTGTGAAGCAAAGAGGGTGTGCGGTGCCTCTATCACTACTAGAAAAAGGCTTACTAGTGGCGCACCAGTTTTGCCTACTAATGGCGCACTACTGGTGCGCCACTAGCACCACGCCACTAGAATATTTTAGTAATGGCGCACCACAGGTGCGCCATTAGTATCGGGTATACTAATGGCGCACCACTGGTGCGCCATTAGTATCCCACAGGTGCGCCATTAGTAACTGGTATACTAATGGCGCACCAGATGGAAGTGCGCCATTAGTAGCATTTTTTAAAAAAAAATCGTTTTTTTCTTAATCTCAAGTCACTATTTCACATATGAGATATCGAACACATATATATACAACAAGCATCCATATAACAATCATATCCAACACACAAGTTTCATCATATATACATACATAGCCAACACATAGTTCCATCGTTACATATTACAAAAGTTTCACATTGTTCATCCAACATCGTTATCCATCCAACACCATATTACAAAAGTTTCACATAGTTCAGTTCTCATTGTTCTTCTCCTTCTCCTTCCTCAGCCTGATGCGCCAAGAGCGGCGAGGCGGTGGAGGCAGCTGTGGGATGTAGTCTTCTACCACAATTGGCGTGGTCATGTCGCCCAGCTGTGGGATCGCCGGCGCCACCACCGGTGCGTGGTCATTGTCAGGCACCACCACCATCGTGAGGCCACCTTCAGGCAGGACGGGCACGACCATCGCTAGGTCATCCTCAGCCACCACCATCTCTTGCCCATGGTCAGCCACCACCATCTCTTGCCCATGGTCAGCCACCACCATCTCTTGCCCATGGTAAGCCACCACCATCTCTTGCCCATGGTCAGCACCACCATCTCTTGCCCTTGGTCAGCCACCACCAGCGCTAGGTCATCCTCAGCCTGATGCCCATCGTCATCCTGCAGCGGCCCACTCTGCTCCTCTTCTCCCCCACTCCAGTCCGGATCATCCTTCTTGCTGTCTTTGCTGCTGCCAGAATCGCTGCTGCTTTCGCTAAAGCCAGAATCGCTGTTGCTTTTGCTACAACCATAATCGCTGCTGCTTTGGCTGTAGCCAGTGTCGCTGCTGCTGCTCCCATTGCCTGTCCAAATGCAACAATGGCCGTTAACAATCGATGTGAGACAAAGCCAAATGTAGAGGAATAAGAAGAGGCAGAACGCACTGGCATCTTCGTCGTCAGTGTAGCGCATGCGACACATAGTCGTATTGAAAACCTTCACGATGAGCATTGTGGCGTCATCGTCGTACCTGAAGAGAAGAAAGTACCCGGTCCGTAGGTCGTAGACACTGTAGAACTTCTCCCAGCCACGGCACAGGTACATGTGGCCCTCCTCGATCACCAACTCCACGTCCCACAACCTGCGAACCCCGCTGCCGGCCTATCGGAGCTTCACATTATGTGGCGGATCTTCACCCAGCATGTTCATAAAAGTGTCAGGCAGCCTCTGCAATTTGGGACAAGGAGTGATGTAGCAAACAACAGAGTTATCATAATGAGATGGGTGAAGGGGAGATCTCTCGTTTTATATACCTGCCTCGTGGCTGATACTGAAGTCCCAAGTATGACACTGAAGAACTCAAAAGCATCCAACTCGTACTCCGGTGAGGCAGAGCGGCGGTGGCTGCTTCCCCCCATCTCTGATAAGCAGAACAAGAGACCAATTAGTACCAGGATTATACATCGACTAATTATACATCTGACCCAATTTATAAAACATGCGATGTATTCCACAATACAAAGAACAACTACCATTAATAGGTTGTTGTTTAGAAGGTTTCCCACATGTGTATCAGAGAACAAACATATGATCTAAGGTGAAACATTAGTGCCATGGTTAGTGGTAATTGGTAAATGCTATTTCTTTCTTTAGTCGATTTCATTTGCCTTGGTCTGAGAAAAAAATGCTACAGTTAGGAAATGCAAACATCAGATTAGAAATTATGTAGAATAGATAATCAACTTTGCTGATTCCTAATAATAGAATTATTGATTGACATTTAGGATCAAAATGCAACCAATGAAAAAAGAAAACAGAGGATCAGAGACAGGCCATGTCTTGCATTGTTTCTATTTTTGTGTTTACGGAAGTACCTAATGGTATTTACTAGCTGGTGAAAACGTATGAAATTGCATTGTGTTTGCAGCTGGTGAAAGAAGCACCTAATTGCATTAACACATGTCCAGTTCCAATAGAAATCTTGGGGTACATTCATGCTTGAGACCCATAACAGGAGCTTACTAGTATTAACACATGCATTAACACATGCATCAAGCACCAGCTGCATTGTTTTGCAGCTGGTGAAAGAAGCACCTAAACTACAATACCTTACATGTAAGCAGTGCAAAAGGAGATGAAGAAGATATCAGTTGCTAAACCCGACAGCAATTGTTACACCGCTTTAATATCTCTCAACACTTTCTAGTAGCAACTAACAACCTGTATCATCACATAAGGTTTGCCCTATTGAAGTTTCGCATGATTTGGAATATATAACAGTTAATGATGTAATATGGCAATGAAGCAATTGCATTAAAAAAACTAAGACATGTGGAAGAGTGGACATTGTACCTGTCAAGGGAGAGGATTGCTCTGCGACACCACCACTTCTCAAACTTGGCCTTCACAACACACTACATAGACAGATGTAAACTAAAATATGAATTCCTTTGCACTGGGATCATAAAACAAAATATTTAGAACTGAATCATATAGTAATTAATCACAATCTACAGGGCTGCTGCACTCTAATCTTTGCAAAAGAACAAAAAAATAACATTGTTTTAACCTAAACAGAAGTGCCAAATACTAAACAATGAGCATTGTTGTTATACTAGTGAACTATCTGCTAGAGATTCTACACCCATACTGAAAGCAATGTACGAGGCTACGAGCTGCCACCTTTTTGGCGCACCAGGGAGCTGGAGTGGCTGGAGGTCGAGCTGGGCTGCTAGACGTCGACGGGGCGGATCTCGACTGCGAGGGAGTCAGTCGATGGTGATGGAGTCGGCGCTGGACAGGTGGGAGGGAATGGGGAATGGTGGAGAGAGGGAGGAAGGAGGAAGGAGGAGAGGTACCTGGTCGCCGGAGGGGTCGGGGTCGGGGTCGGCGAAGGGGTCGCGGTCGGGATCCGAGCTCTTCCG
>NC_057814.1:123528036-123528677 GCF_018294505.1 Triticum aestivum | reverse complement strand
GGCGGCGGCGTCGAGGCAGCGCAAGACCACAGCGGCGGCGGCGTCGCCGACGGCGTGCAGGCGCGGCGGACGGAGGGGGCAGAGCAAGGGGGCGGCGGCGTACGGTTGGGGTCGAGTGGGGGATCTGGCGAGGGAGGGAGGGAGGGAGAGGCCACACACAGTGCGAGGGGAACAAGTGGAGTGGGTTAGCAATGGCGCACCTCCCCCTAGTGCGCCATAAGTACGTCGATTCTAATGGCGTACCGCCCCCTGGTGCGCCATTAGAATTTTGTTTTAATTACTAGCCCGACTGCTCAGGTTATATTTCCACCTAACCCTATCTCCATCAGAACACGCCCACTAGCCCGATTGGTCAGCACGCAGCACACACACTAGGAGGTCTTGGGTTCGATTCCCAGGCTCCCAAATTTTTGTTTTTATGCATTTAAAATGCTGTTTGATATTTATTTGTGTTTAAATATGTTCAAACTTGTTTAAATCATAACAGTAATATTTTTTTATACAAACAGTAATAATTTTTAAAAAAATGCATTTAAAATGTTATTTGATATTTATTTGTGTTTAAATATGTTGAAACTTGTTTAAATCATAACAGTAATATTTTTTTATAAAAACAGTAATAATTTTTATAAAAACAGGGT
>NC_057814.1:123527258-123528026 GCF_018294505.1 Triticum aestivum | reverse complement strand
AGGTTATATCCCACCTAACCCTATCTCCATCAGAACACGCCCACTAGCCCGACTGGTCAACACGCAGCACACACACTAGGAGGTCCTGGGTTCGATTCCCAGGCTCCCCAATTTTTTTATGCATTTAAAATGCTGTTTGATATTTATTTGTGTTTAAATATGTTCAAACTTGTTTAAATCATAACAGTAATTTTTTTTATAAAAACAGTAATAATTTTTATAAAAAATGCATTTAAAATGTTGTTTGATATTTATTTGTGTTTAAATATGTTGAAACTTGTTTAAATCATAACAGTAATATTTTTTTATAAAAACAGTAAGAATTTTTATAAAAACAGGGTGCGGGGGGTGCTCGGCGGCGGTGGAGCGGGGGAGGGTGCGGTGGGTCGTCGGGGGTTGCGGGGGGTGCTCTGTCCTTGTCGTTACCGGTGTAGGATTCCATCGTTACCCCGGAGTTCTGATAACCATCGCTCTTCATGTCCTTGTCCTCGGTGTAGAATGTGTAGCTGTTGAATGCGAGGCGGAGGTTGCAGCGCGCGCGGGCGAGGGCGAGGTTGGTGTCGGCCCTGCGGCGCTGCTCCGGCGAGAGTGGGGTGGGGTCGGAGGGGAGGATGGGGAGAGGGAGGCGGCAGGGGCGCGGATTGGGAGCGGACGGAGAGGAACTGGCGCGGGGGAGAGGGACGAAGGGGAACTGGCGAGGGAGAGGGAGGAATTAGCTATAGCATTCATTTGTGACGGTGGAGCAGGCCGGAGAGGGTGCAGGGGGTC
>NC_057814.1:123481357-123527160 GCF_018294505.1 Triticum aestivum | reverse complement strand
GGAGCAGGGAAGGGTGCGGTGGGTCGTCGGCGGCGGTGGAGCGGGGGAGGGTGCGGGGGGTCGGCGGCGGCGCCCGGTGGAGCGGGGTAGAGGGTGCGGGGGGTGCTCGGCGGCGAGGGGGGCCGGATCTGGCGAGGTGGGATAGCGATTGAGATGGAGGGGGATCGCTAGTAATGGTGCACTGTTCCCTGGTGTGTCAATAGTAGTTTTGCAAAAAAATAAAAAATAAAAAATATAGTAGTGGCGCACTATGTGGCTAGTGCGCCATTACTAGTTAGAACTAGTAATGGCGCACTGTGTCCTGGTGCGCCATTAGTATGTTTGGAAAAATAAAATAAAATTTTTTTGTTACTAATGGCGCACCGTTTGTCTGGTGCGCCATTAGTGTCTTTCACACTAATGGCGCACCACGTGTCTGGTGCGCCATTAGTGGCCATTCCATCTATAGCCCTTTTTCTAGTAGTGTATATCGGGCCGCGTAGCGGCGCACCTCCGATGGAGTCCGTCTGCGGTTATTGGCCCGGGCATGACTGGGTTTGTCACGTCCGAATAGGTAGCCGTCGTCGTCGCGAGTTGAAGAACATCCTCACGATCCGTAGATTGATCTGGTGTGTCCTGCTCTCTTGTCCAGGTCGTGCCGAAGGTCGTATGTATAGTCCCGAGCTATTTGATCTCTTTTTTTACGAGGTGGTGGGGCGGGCTGTTGTTCGGCCTGAGTTGCCGCTTTATCCCGACCGCGTGGTGGTCGGCCCGCCGCACTATCCCGACCACGTGGGGGTCGTTCCGCCTTGCGCGAGGGAAGTATGGGCTCCGGCGCCTCCTCGTCGAACTGAGGTAGCAGTCTGCGTTTTGGGTAACTCTTGGTTGGACGCTTGAGGCCATATTTTTCGGCGGCCAAAACATCAGTCCACCTCTCAATGAGTAGGTCTTGATCAGCTTGGAGCTGCTGCTCCTTCTTCTTCAGGCTTCGTGCAGTGGCTATTAGCTGCCGCTTGAAGCGCTCCTGCTCGAGGGGTGCCTCAAGCACAATAAAATCCTCGTTGCCGAGGCTCTCTTCATCCTCGGAGGGTGGACGATAACTATCGTCGTCTGGGTCACTGGGCATGGCCTGTTTTTCAGGGCTAACTTGCTCGTTGTCTTGTTCCTCCTATTCGGATTTTGCTCCAACAGGGTCTTCATTGTTTTCGGCGTCGTCCGGAGTACTATTTTCTCCGGTGCCATTGTTGTTGTCTTTTGAGGAGCGTGACTTAGAACGGCGTTTAGGGCGCTGGCGCTTGGACTGTGTCTCAGAAGGTTTATCCGCATCTGGGTCTTCTTTGTCATCGCCGCTAGATTCTTTAGGTGTATCCACCATGTACACATCATACGAAGAGGTGGCCATCCAACGTCCAGCGAACGGCGGGTCTTGGCCTTGCTCCTTATCGGCATCGTCGTCCATACCGTCGATGTCTTCAGAGCCATAATCAAGCACATCGGTTAAGTCCTTGACAGTGGCTATGAAGTGGGTGGCGGGTGGGAAGCGAAATTCTCCATCATCAGCCTCTAGTTCGAACCGGACATAGTTCGGCTGTGAGTCCCCCGCCAAGGACAAGTTTTTTTAATGAATTTAGCACATCGCCCAAAGGTGAGTGCTGGAAGATGTCCGCGGTGCTGAATTCGAAAATTGATAACCGATCTAGCTCGGTATCCGCAGGCGTACGCGGTCCGGAACTTATAGCCGGAGACGAGTCCGGAGTTCCGTTGACGCAAATATTGCAGGGTGTCGAGTCAGTACGCGGCTCCAACACCGCAGACTCTGTGGCCTCAGATGGCACGATCTGCTCCAGCTTTAAGGTCGTTGCAGCAACAGGAACCATCTCCTGGATGTGATTCGATGACAGATTTAATCCATGTTCATCGGAGCGAGGGGGAGCGATTGCCGCGGTCTCAAATCCGTCGAAGATCAAGTCTCCACGGACGTCCGCGACATAGTTCAAGCTTCCGAATCTGACCTGATGGCCAGGGGCGTAGCTATCGATATGCTCCAGATGGCCAAGCGAGTTGGCCCGCAGTACGAAGCCGCCGAATACGAAAATCTGTCCGGGGAGGAAGGTTTCTCCTCAGACGGCGTCACTATCGATGATTGAAGAGGCCATCGAACCTTTTGTCGTCGGTACAGTGGAACTCTCAATGAAATCACCAATGTCGGTGTGAAAACCGGCGGATCTCGGGTAAGGGGTCCCGAACTGTGCGTCTAAGGTCGATGGTTGCAGGAGACGGGGGACACGATGTTTACCCAGGTTCGGGCCCTCTCTATGGAGGTAATACGCTACTACCTGCTTGATTGATCTTGATGAATATGAGTGTTACAAGAGTTGATCTACCGCGAGATCGTAATGGCTAAACCCTAGAAGCCTAGCCTGTATGACTATGGTAATGAGTATATCCTTTCCGGACTATTCCCTCCGGTTTATATAGACACCGGGGGATCTAGGGTTACATAGAGTCGGTTACATAAGAAGGAATCTTCATAGTTGGTCGCCAAGCTTGCCTTCCACGCCAAGGAGAGTCCAATCTGGACACGGGTGCAGTCTTCGGCCTTCATGTCTTCACAGCCCATCAGTCCGGCCCGTTGATAATAGGTCGGACGCCCGAGGATCCCTTAGTGCAGGACTCCATCAGGTAGCATTATAAGATGATCTCTAACTAAATTTCAAGGTATAATTGTTCTCCCTGAGTATGCACCATTGCGACAGTTCTTTGTGCTGAGACACCACGTGATGATCGGGTGTGATAAGCTCTACGTTCACATACAACGGGTGCAAGCCAGTTTTGCACACGCAGAATACTCGGGTTAAACTTGACGAGCCTAGCATATGCAGATATAGCCTCGGAACACTGAGACCGAAAGGTCGAGCGTGAATCTTATAGTAGGTATGATCAACATAGTGATGTTCACCATTGAAAACTACATCTCACGTGATGATCGGACATGGTTAAGTTGATATGGATCACGTGATCATTTAGATGGCTCGAGGGATGTCTATCTAAGTGGGTGTTCTTAAGTAATATGATTAACTGAACTTAAATTTGTCATGAACTTAGTCCTTATAGTATTTGCAAATTATGTTGTAGATCAATAGCTTGCGATGTAGTTCTCCGTTTATCTTTTGATATGTTCCTAGAGAAAATAAGTTGAAAGATGATAGTAGCAATGATGCCGCCTTGGTCTGTGATCTGAGGATTATCCTCAATGTTGCACAGAAGAATTATGTCCTTGATGCACCGCTAGGTGACAGAGCTATTGCAGGAGCAGATGCAGACGTTATGAACGTTCGACAAGCTCGGTATGATGACTACTTGATAGTTTAGTGCACCATACTTTACTGCTTAGAACTGGGACTTCAAAAACGTTTTGAACACCACGGAGCATATACGATGTTCCAAGAGTTGAAATTGGTAATACTCTTTCCCGAGTCGAGAGGTATGAGATCTCTGACAAGTACTTTGCCTACAAAATGGAGGAGAATAGCTCAACCAGTGAGCATGTGCTCAGAATGTCTGAGTACTACAATCGCTTGAATCAAGTGGGAGTTAATCTTCTAGATAAGATAGTGATTGATAAAATTCTCTAGTCACTATCACCAAGTTACTGGAACTTCGTGATGAACTATAATATGCAAGGGATGACAAAAACGATTCCGAGCTCTTCGCAATGCTGAAATCTGCGAAGGTAGAAATCAAGGAAAACATCAAGTGTTGATGGTTGAAAAGACCACTAGTTTCAAGTAAAAGGGCAAGGGAAAGAAAGGGAACTTCAAGAAGAATGGCAAGCAAGTTGTCACTCTCATGAAGAAGCCCAAAGATAGACCCAAGCCTGAAACTGAGTGCTTCTACTACAAAGGAAATGGTCACTGGAAGTGGAACTGCCCTAGATACTTGGCGGATAAGAAGGATGGCAAAGTGGACACAGGTATATTTGATATACATGTTATTGATGTGTACTTTACTAGTGTTTATAGCAACCCCTCATTCTTTAATACTGGTTCAGTTGCTATGAGTAGTAAATCGAAACGTTAGTTGCAAAATAAACAGAGACTAGTTAACAGCGAGGTGATGATGTGAGTTGGAAGTGATTCCAAGGTTGATAAGATCACCATCGCACACTCCCTTTACCTTCAGGATTAGTGTTGAACCTAAAATAAATGTTATTTGGTGTTTGCGTTAAGCATAATATGATTGGATCATGTTTATTGCAATACGGTTATTCATTTAAGTCAAAGAATAATTGTTATTCTATTTACATGAATAAAACCTTCTGTGGTCATACACCCAAGGTGAATGGTTTATTGAATCTCGATCGTAGTGATACACATATTCATAATATTGATGCCAAAAGATGCAAAGTTGATAATGATAGTGCAACATACTAGTGGCACTGCTGTTTAGGTCATATTGGTGTAAAGCGCATGAAGAAACTCCATGCTGATGGACTTTTTGATGCTTGCGAACCATGCCTCATGGGCAAGATGACTAAGACTCCGTTCTCCGGAACAATGGAGAGGGCAACTGACTTATGGGAAATAATACATACTGATGTATGCGGTCCGATGAGTATTGAGGCTTGCGGCGGGTATCGTTATTTTCTGACCTTCACAGATGATTTGAGTAGATATGGGTATATCTACTTGATGAAACATAAGTCTGAAACATTTGAAAAGTTCAAAGAATTTCAGAGTGAAGTGGAAAATCATCATAACAAGAAAATAAGGTTTCTACGATCTGGTCGTGGAGGTGAATATTTGAGTTATGAGTTTGGTCTTCATTTGGAACAATGTGGAATAGTTTCACAACTCACGCCACCTGGAACACCAGAGCGTAATGGTGTGTCCGAACGTCATAACTGTACTTTATTAGATATGGTGCGATCTATGATGTCTCTTACCGATTTACCACTATCGTTTTGGGGTTATGCATTAGACACAGCTGCATTCACGTTAAATAGGGCACCATCTAAATCCGTTGAGACGATACCGTATGAACTGTGGTTTGGCAAGAAACCTAAGCTGTCATTTCTTCAAGTTTGGGGCTGTGATGCTTATGGGAAAAAGTTGCAACCTGATAAGCTCGAACCCAAATCGGAGAAATGCGTCTTCATAGGATACTCAAAGGAAACTGTTGGGTACACCTTCTATAAAAGATCCGAAGGCAAGATATTCGTTGCTAAGAATGGATCCTTTCTAGAGAAGAAGTTTCTATCGAAAGAAGTGAGTAGGAGGAAAGTAGAACTTGATGAGGTAACTGTACCTGCTCCCTTATTGGAAAGTAGTTCATCACAAAAATCAGTTCCAGTGATTCCTACACCAATTAGTGAGGAAGCTAATGATGATGATCATGAAACTTCTGATCAAGTTACTACCGAACCTCGCAGGTCAACCAGAGTAAGATCCGCACCAGAGTGGTACGGTAATCCTGTTCTGGAGGTCATGTTACTTGACCATGACGAACCTACGAACTATGAGGAAGCGATGATGAGCCCAGATTCCGTGAGATGGCTTGAGGCCATGAAATCTGAGATAGAATCCATGTATGAGAACAAAGTGTGGACTTTGGTGGACTTGTCCGATGATCGGCAAGCCATTGAGAATAAATGGATCTTCAAGAGGAAGACGGACGCTGATAGTCACTACAAAAAAAAGACACAACCGTGACATTTTGGGCCGAACGAATTTTTTTCTGTCATACTTATGACACTTCTATGACGATAATTGTGACAAAACCCGGTATCATCGTAGATGTGGTGGGGTCCTACTTTCTATGACAAAAAATCATGACAGAAAATGGGCTTTTTGTCCTGGGCGGGCCGAAGACGCAGCTGCATGACATTCTTTGGGCCGTCCATGACGGAAAAAACCGTGGTAGAAGCGAGGGCGAGGAAAATATTGGGGTGGTCGGGGCCGAGCGATGCGCGTTTCTCTCGTACATGCACGCGCGTGGGTGCGAGGAGTTGGGCTCTAACTAAACCCGAGCGAGGCGTTGGGCTCTAACTGAACCCGAGCGATTGCACTGCAGGCTACGCGTTACTGAACCCAAGCGATCGATCGATGGCTGTTAACTGAACCCGATCGAGCGATTCCTTCGCTACTGCTGCTAACTGTAGCCGGCCGATGCTGCCTCTAGATGAACAGTGAGCGTTGCTGGGGGGGTTTGGATGAACAGTTCCCGGTGGGGGTGGATGAATAGGACCCCGTGGTGTTGCCTCTGGATGAACAGGACCCCGATCGATCGAGCCGGTTGGGGCTGGATGAACAGGACCCCGTGGAGGGCTGGATGAACAGGACCACCCTGTGGAGGGCTGGATGAACAGTAGACGGGGGTGGGCTGGATGAATAGTAGCCCGTGGAGGGGTGGTTGAACAGGAGCCCGTGGACAGGGCTGGTTAAACAGTAGCCGGTGGAGTAGCGCGCGGTGGAGGCTGGATGAACAAGAGTCCGTGGATGAACAGTCGCAGGTGGAGGCTAGAGGAGGTCGACGGTGGATGAACAGTAGCCCGTGGAGGCTAGAGGGGTTCGACGGTGGAGATGGACAATATCCCGTGGAGTCCCTTTTGGCGGTACGCCACACCCCTCCCGATGAACAGGACCCCCGTTTCGACCGTAGCGCTCCAACACAAGTCCGTTTCCTCCGTTTTGCGGTACGCCACACCCCTCCCTATCAACAGGACCCCCGTTTCAACCGTAGGAGGGCCGTTTCCTCCATTCTGCGGTACGCCAGGCCTCGTTTCCATCGGCTGTTCTATCCAAGCCCTCCCGATGAACACGACGACGCATTCCGTTCCGACCCAGCCGGTTGGCTCCCCATGAACACGACAACGACGCTGTTTCTACGTTCCGGACCAGCCATGTACATGAGCCCTGGCCGTACGTATGCGCGAGTAGGCGTTCGAGACCCTGCCCGTATGTACGTACGTGGCCGTATTTTCTTTCTTGCACACTGGCCGCTATACGTACGTGTACATGCTACGCGCGCGCCTCTACTTCGACACGTGCGCGCCTCTACATCGACCAGTATGTACGTACACATTCGTGACCAGAATGACAACGCTACGTACGCTTCGACCAGGTGGGTCCCGACTGTCACGTACTTCCTTGCGTGCGAAGATGTAGCTAGTGGGTCCCAGCAGTCAGGGGGCAAATCATTTTTTTTGCGCGAACGCACTTCCTTGCATGCGAAGACGTAGCCGGTGGGTCCCAGCAGTCAGGGGGAAATGTTTTTTTTTCGCGAAATACGGTGACCCGTCCGGTGGGTCCCCGCTGTCAGGTGGAGGAATAATTATTTTGTGCGTAATAAGGAGGCACTTCCTTGCTGCGGCCGTGGACCCAGCTGTCAGCCTCTCCACGTATAGTACTCTTCTGATGGAAGTCGGTCGTTGACCACATCGACCACGCCACGCCAAGAGCACCAAGGCGGTGGACGATGGCGAGGCCTAGGAAGGGGATGACGCGGAGCCAGGGAAGACGCGGCAGTGGATGCCCACGCGGAGAGGAGTACGAGGGTTCACTGGTTCGGCTGCGGTGTGAGGCTGCCGTCGCCGCAGAATAACATGGGGTGTGGGTGAGTAGAGGGATAGCCTGGCCAGCGGTCGGAGTAGTAGGGGCGGTGAGGCCTCTGCGGCAGCTCAGCCGGCCATGGGAGGCAGGAGCACGAGGCACGACTGGCGCTGGTTTGGGCGGCTGGAGCAAGAAGACCAGAGGTTGAAGAAGCACTACGGCCGTTGGATGGACATCGTACGGTCACCGGAGCTAGAATCGTGCATATTGACTAAGTTGACAAAGCCCTCCGTCCCCGTCAACTTAGTAGGCCCACAAGTCAGCCTCCCACTATACTGGGTCCCAGCTAGCAGGGGGAGTATTCATTTTCTTGTGCGTAATAAGGAGGCACTTCCTTGCGTGCGAAGATATAGCTGGTGGGTCCGAGCTGTCAGCAGCGGTAACGTTTTTTCGCGAAATACAGAGGCCCTTTCGGTGGGTCCCATATGTCAGGTGGAGGAATCATTATTTTGCGCGTAATAAGGAGGCATTTACTTGCATGCGGCCGTGGACCCAGCTGTCAGCCTCTCCACGTACAGTCCACTTCAGATGCATGTCGGTCGTTGACCATGTTGACCAGGCCGCGCCGAGAGCACCAGGGCGGTGGACGACGGTGAGGCCTAGGAAGGGAACGACACGGAGCCAGGGAAGACTTGGCAGTTGTTTCCCACGCGGAGGGGAGTACGACTGTACGAGGGTTTACTGGTTCGTCTGCCGTCGCCGGAGAATAACAGCAGGTGTGGGTGAGTAGAGGGATGGCTAGGCCAGCGATGGGAGTACGGTGGGGCGGTGAGGCCTGCGCGGCAGCACAACCGGCCGCGGGGAGGAGGGAGCAGGTAGTCCCGCCGGCGCTTGTTTGAGCGGCTGGAGCAGGAAGAGCAGAGATTGAAGAAGCACGACGGCCATTGGATGGACATCCAATAGTCACTGCTTGTGCGTCAACCTTTTTTTAGGAAAGCCTCAAATCTGTGGAAAACAACATACAACCCATCTGCCATTATTTCTAAAAATTTACATCCCATTTGCTAATTCTTAAGGTTTTTTTGGAGCCCATATTCTTTTTGTTAGCATTAGAGCCCATATGTGGCCACGGTTAAAAATTTATACGAAATTTTGCCTATTTCTGTGCGGTCCGAACTGTTTTTAATCCTGAAATTTCTAGTCACGTTCAAACTGATTTTAAAAATAAATATATATCAATATAAAATCCAACAAATTGTCCATGCATAAAAATAAATGCAATTTAAAATCTCGAAATGAAAAAAGAAATTTGAAACTAATTGCCAGTTTGATGTGTTTTAAAAATGTACAACCCATTTCTCATTACTAATAGGCCATTTTCTCGGCCAGCCGAATGAAGCTCTCCTCGTCTTGAAAGATTTGCAGCCCAACAGGCCTGACAAAGCGACTTACTTGGCAAATCACAAAAAAACTGGGCTGTGGCCGTGCACCCAGCTGCGGGCGTGGACCCAACTGTCAGCCTCTCCATGTACAGTACTCTTCCGATGGAAGTCGGTCGTTGACCACATTGACCACGCCACGCCGAGAGTACCAAGGTGGTGGACGACGGCGAGGCCTATGAAGGGGACGACGCGGAGCTGGGGAAGACGCGGCAGTGGATGCCCACGCGGAGAGGAGTACGAGGGTTGACTGGTTCGGCTGCGGTGTGAGGCTGCTGTCGTTGGATTGTCACGTCGGATGTCCTCGTGCTAGGACATAGTCGCGGAGCCATCGCAGCTAGGAAGCTTAAAGGGGTTAAGCGGGACAAGGAACACGAGGGTTATACTGGTTCGGCCCCTTACGGTGAAGGTAAAAGCCTACGTCCAGTTGAGGTGGTATTGATTAGGGTTTCGATGACCAGGGGCTAAACCGTCCTGCCTGGTTATCGATCTTGTCTTTCTTGTTCCTAAACCGCCGCCGGGTCGTCCCTTTATATAGAGAGGTTGACGCCCAGCGGCTCTCAGAGCCCCGGCCGGCTCATAACAGTGTCCGGCTCGGACTCTTAGCTATTCTTGCCTTACACTACAAGTTTCACCCTAACGGCGGTTAATACTACGGGCCTTAAGCCACCTCCGGATCTTAAGCCCATGATTGACCCGCCGTCTTCAAGTTTGGTGTTGGGCTTCGCATGATGACCATTATGAGTATCCCGGCCACTCCTGGGCGGGTGACTCTAATGGTTATATCCTCAACAATAGGCCCCAGATTGATTTGAACCGGTTCATGTCAATCTTCAATCCCTTTGATAGAAAATCTTCCGGCTTATATTTGTGCGAAGGTTTTAACCCGCCGTGACGTCATCTTCTGGATCCCTTATAACCCGCCATGACGTCATCTTCCATTAAGTTCATTTTCATATTCCACCATATCCCAACGGATCTTATCTTTAATGGCTATCCCGAAAATCGAGGCGTTTTCGTGGCACGATAATCACGTTGTGGCCTCCTCGTTTCTCGCGCCATTTACTGGCCGCACCTTATAAATAAGCCCGGCCCATGAGGCTTCATTCACTTGTCGCCTCCATCGTCTTCCTCCTCTCGCTACTGTACTGCCGCTCGAGCTCCACCGCTGCCGCCGCGGGTCTCCTCGTCTTCACCAACTCAGGCCGCTGCATCAACCCGACGTGACCAGAAAAACGAGACGAACCTCCGCAGTAACTCCGTATCTGTAAGCTTTCTCCTCCCTGTTCCTCAGATCCGCATTAGTGACCTTCGAGTTCGTCGGTGTTCGTCGCCGTTCATCACGAACACTTGATAGATTCCACTGTTAACACCCCTTCTTGATCTTTAGACAGTATAGAACTGATGCGGTAGCTGTTTTGCACCCGTCCTAAATGCACATATATCCTTTCTACTGCACAGAAGCCTCGTTCGAGCCTATGAACTTCCTCTGTGTTAGTTCTAGGTCTAGAAATTTTTCTTTTTAGCCGACCGTTTGATCCAAAATAATTACTGCGATCTGTGAAACTTGTTTGCGCCACACTTAGTCAAAAATTGCATCCGTTTAGCTATGGCGGCTCACATTTCCGGCTTAAAAGAGGCCACGCGCTGTAAAATTTCCGGCTCATTTATGATAAAGGTTTAGACAACTTGAATTACTCACGATGCCCACAGCGGCTTAGATAACCCGAAAGAATTAGCCATATATCATTAGGCCCCTTCATAAGCCGCCATCTTGAATACTGAACTGTAAACCTCCTCCGGCTTATAATTGAACTAGACATTTTCCTTTTGTCATAGGCTTTCGTTCTTCACAATGCCACCTAAGGCTCCCAAGGCACCCATCACGTGCAACTGCATGAGATCCAATGTTACTGATGACACTTTAGCTGATTTCGTGAAGACGGGTTACCTTCCCAAGAAGGAGGTCATGTCTTATCGTGCCCCTGACCCGTCAGAGGAAAGACCTCAACCTAGAGATGGCGAGGTGGTGATATTTGCTGATCACATGAGCCGGGGCTTCGCACCGCCCGGCTCAAAATTCTTTAGAGATGTTCTGAACTTTTTCGATCTGCAGCCGCAAGACATAGGACCCAATTCCGTGTCGAGTATTTGCAATTTTCAAGTATTCTGCAAAGTCTATCTTGGAGAAGAGCCCAGCCTACTGCTCTTTAGGGAGCTGTTCTATCTGAACCGCCAGAACGAGTGCGCCAACGGGGCGAGCTTGGAACTTGGTGGAATCTCCATTCAACGACGGAGATGTTGCCTCTTTCCTCATGCTGAGCCGCCAAGCCATCCAAAGGACTGGAACCAGACATGGTTCTATTGCCAGGATACTTCTCCGGCTGACGAGAGCCCTCTGCCCAGCTTTCGTGCCCTGCATCTGGAGCCAAATCACCCCCTGCCAGTCAAACTATCTCAAGCTGAGCGTCAACCTCTGATCCCCACCATCAATAAGATCAAGGCTCTCCTGGGAAATGGCCTCAACGGTATTGATCTGGTCCGGGTCTGGATCTCTTGGCGGGTGATCCCCTTGAGCCGCCGCCCCGGCCTAATGTGTGATTACACGGGTCGGAAGGATGACCCTCTGCGGCACAGCCCCAACGATCTTCCTGAGGACGTCGTGGATGACATGACCAAGTCTCTCCTGAATGAGAGCTTAGCCGACTGTGGGAGGACCGGCTTAAACCCCTTCTGCCAAGCTAACCCGGCTCCGGCGGTAAGCCACTGACCTGAACACCTTGGTTTTACTTTTAATAGTTTTCATCTGAACTTTAAGAAATCTTTGTTGTATTTTTCAGGCGAATGACAAGTTCTGGAAGGTCAAATATGACCATGAGGCGGCTAAAAAAGCCAGGAAGGCTAAGAAAGCCGCCAGGAGAGACGCTCCCCGCAAGAAGGGAAGCAGGCCTACTGCCTCAGAGCTGCTTCAGCTAAGTGATAGCTCCGAGTCAGAGGTAACTCTTGATTCTTTAGGCTCTTCTTTTGTTTCTTATTTATTTCTATCCGCCTTATCGATACTGATTATCAGCAGGAGGACACCGGAGCGAGTAACCCGGTGACTGAAGAGGTAACTACACTTTCCTCCGACTCGGAGCCCTTGCCAAGGCTGAAAGTCCGAAGAGTAACCCGGAAAGTAAGATTTTCACATCATTTAGCTTATCAAGATCCTCAATTTCTTTTGAAGCGACAGATTGATGAGAGCCGGCGGCACACCCGGACGAACAAGGATGCAGACCTCTCCTCCGGCTTACCTGAAGCATCAAGGAAGCGCCGGACCGAGGTTATCTCCAACTTATATCCTTTTCATCCTTTGGCGGGCGTTACTCGTCAACCGCTCAATTCTTCTGATTCAAATTATCAGGAAACTTCACCTTCCTCTGGTGATTCTATGCAATCTAATCTGCCGGCTTTCAAGACCGCACCCGGGTAATGATGATCATCTTATGTTGTGCTTATCTTTACTCATGCTTTTGTACTAACCTTTTGTCCTTTCAGTGCTCAAGCGAAGCTCAGCAAGAGGGCGAAGAAGAATAAACCGGTCGAAGAACCGGTCCTGACTAAACCGGAAGCTTCAGCTCAAGAACCGCCATCTGCCTCAGCTCCTGAAGCCACCGCTCCAACTGACGAGCCAGTCATAGAAGCTTCAACTAACCCGGAGATCCCCCGCCCAGCTCAGCCGGCCGATGACCCGGACGTTGTAATCATCCGGACAGAATTTGTCGAGCCGGGGAGACCCACTGCGCTGGCTAAATGCTCTGCCAAGGAAGAGTTGCTAGAGCGCCGTAGGGCCAAGCTGGATATCACCAACTATGCTAACTTGAGCATTGGAGATATCATCTCCGGCTATGTTAATCAGGTGCACAACAGCCGGGACCTGGAGATTGACATGGTAAAGCAGATACAGCAAAAATCTGAGGTACAACTCTCTTGCTTACTCCATAGCCATCCTTACCATGCTAGCCCCCAAGTCTATTACTTATGATTGAGTACGTTGTAGACTTAGCTTCCGGCTTACCTTCATGACCCGACAATCTCCAATTGAATCTTTCAGCATACATTAGCCCAAGTGCCAAGTGCCTTTGCTTGTAAAGTGCTTGGGACTTTAATGTTGCATAATAGTCACTCATACTGTAACCCGGAATTTGTACAGGATGCCTGCAAGACATTTGAATCTGAAATCTCTGAGCTGAAGAACCGCCTGAAGACTCAGGAAACTGAGACCCGGAAGGCCAATGCTAAATTCAAGTTCAGTGTTGCTGCACAGGAAAAATTGAAGAAGAAATTTGAAACAGAAAGAAAAACTTGGGCCGAGGAGAGAACCGCCTTGCTGAGCCGGGCCGAAAAAGCAGAGGCTGCTCTAACTGAGAGAACCGCCGAACTCTCCGGCTTAAAGCGCCATGTGTCACAGATGGTCTCCGCAATCTTCGGTAAGTCATTCTGCAAGCTTTTACCAAGTTTTCATTCTTTATGTCTCATAAGTCCCCCTGCTGTCTCCGGCTTACCTGACTTTGTTTAAACAGGTCCCAGAAGCTCCAACCTTAACCAGAATGTTCTGACTAAGCTGAAAGCCGTGTACACCTTGGTGGAGCAACTCTATACCGGGTCACAGCGTGCGTTAGCCGTTGTGGCCCTGTCCAACGAGGTTCCGACTCACCTGGCGGATGTACTCAGGCGGCTTGCCGTTCTTCCTCAGTGCTTCCAAGAGCTAAGACGGGCCTCTGCAAGAGCCGGAGCGATAGCTGCTTTGAGCCGGGCCGAGGCTTTTCTTCCGGAGCTAGACCCGGCCGACATCGCTCTTGGATACCCTAGCCTGAAGGAAGATGGCACCCCCTTCGACCAAAAAGACTTTGCTGCATGTGTGAAGAGCGTGCGCCCGGTGGCCACCCTGATTGGGAATGACACCGACCTTACCAAGTACCAGCCGGGCTACGACGCGGAAAATCAGAGGATCCCCACTCCACGTTATGAAGCCCTCAGCTTGATCCCGCCGACTCGTAAGCACACCTTTGCCCCAGAAGTTGACCCGACCGGGTTAATTGATGACGAGGCTCAATTTGAGGCTTTGAGCGGCATTCATTGGAAATCATCAACCTTCCAGGTCATGGAATCAGCCGGAGGAGTGGAGAGGGATGAGCCGGAAGCTTCAACTCAACAAGCACCTTGACTTTTAGGCGGCTCATGGTTACACCTTAAAACAATGCCTCACCTTTTGGACTCGGGGAGTCTTGTAATAGAGTAGGACAAGCACTTAATTTTGTCGTGCCATCGTGCACGTGTGAAATGCTTAACTCCATTGAAGCTGCTTCTTCTTATTCCTCCGGGTTATAATTGATCAGTTATTTTCCTTAAGCTCGAATAGCTGTATTTAACCGTCCTGCATAGAAAACAAGTCACAAGTCTTTAGGCGGCTTACCGCACTGAGAATCATAAACCTTATATATATAGCCCGGAATATGAACAAAAGTCACCAAAGACTGGCCCTCAATTATATCTTTGATGTAACCATAATAGCATACTTACAAGCCTTCAAGCATACGTCCGGGTTATGTAACCCGAATAATGAGTTAAAGATCTAAACTCCGGTTTACCAGCATCAAGAATACTTACTATGTGTTATCATTGTGAATCAAATTTAAGCCTGCGAAGTAAAGCCGGCCTTGCACTCTGTTGATGTGACCAAAAGAACTTGTTGTAAGTCAGAAGATCAAAACTTAGGGGTTTCCGGTTCGAATAGGACCAGAGAACCGTCCCAAAGGGGTTAAGCTAAGATTCGAATTCGATCACATAGCCCCAGTGGCTTTGGCGATGCCGATCAAGAGGGTACCGACAGCTATGTTCTCTTTGGTTCGAATACGACCCATGTTTGATTAGGAAGCCCCCAAATGACCTTAAGAGTTGTTTAACGACGCTGATTCGAATACGATCCACGTCGGTTCCCAAAGGGGGTTGAGCTATGATTCAAATATGATCAAAGAAAACTCCCCAATGAGCTCGGCAATTTGCCAATCAAGTGGGTATCGACAGCTATGTTCTCTTTGGTTCGAATATGACCTATGTTTGAACAGGAAGCCCCCAAATGATCATATTGTTTACGGCTAGATTCGAATACGATCATAAGCCGGATCCGCCTCCAAGTGACCATGTGATATTGTAATGGAAATCACACGTTTAGCTTTGAAGGAGAAAAGGACAGAGGTCCTTCTTTATTATTTATCATAATATATACATGGCTATAGAAATATGTACATTATGAGAGCCGGTGGCTCAAGTTTAATAAGGCCGAAGCTGAGCTATGTTCCACGGCCGACGGGTCTCTTCCTCCGACGTGCGTGAATCTTTGTGCTCCCGGACGTCGATAAGGTAGTATGACACATTGTGCAAGTTCTTGCTGACCACAAAGGGCCCTTCCCAAGGCGGGGATAACTTATGTGCATCTGTTTGATCTTGGATGAGCCGGAGCACCATATCACCTTCCTGGAAGACCCGGGAGTTAACTCGGCGGCTGTGATAATGGCGCAGGTCTTGTTGGTAAAATCGCCGAGCGAGCTGCTGCCACATCATGCTGTTTGTCCAACAAGTCAAGAGCATCTTGGCGCACCCGCTCATTATCCGCCTCAACATAAGCCGCCACTCGAGGTGAGTCATGACGGATGTCGCTAGGGAGGACTGCCTCCGCTCCATAAACCAGGAAGAACGGCGTGTAACCCGTAGATCTGTTAGGAGTAGTATTGATGCTCCATAACACGGAGGGTAACTCCTCCACCCAACAACCCGACGTCCGTTGCAAAGGGACCAAAAGCCGGGGCTTGATGCCCTTCAAAATCTCCTGATTAGCTCTCTCAGCTTGACCATTGGATTGAGGGTGAGCCACTGACGAAACATCAAGTCGAATATGCTCTCGCTGACAAAACTCCTCCATGGCACCCTTAGACAGATTGGTACCATTGTCAGTTATAATGTTGTGTGGAAAACCAAAGCAAAATATCACCCTTTTCATGAACTGAACTGCAGTGGCCGCGTCACACTTGCTAACTGGCTCCGCCTCAACCCACTTTGTCAACTTGTCAACTGCCACCAAGAGGTGGGTCTCTTATCCTTGGACCTTTTAAAAGGCCCAACCATATCAAGCCCCCAGACCGCAAATGGCCAAGTAATTTGAATCATCCTCAGCTCCTGAGCCGGCACATGAGTCTGTCGCGAGAACCTCTGGCAGCCATCACATTTACTGACCAAGTCTTTCGCATCAGCATGAGCCGTCAGCCAATAAAAACCATGACGAAAAGCTTTGGCCAAAAGGGATTTTGAGCCGGCATGGCGGCCACAATCCCCCTCGTGAATCTCACGCAAAAATCTTGGCCTTCCTCAGGGGAAACACAACGCTGGAAAGTTCCAGTGACACTGCGGCGATGTAGCTCACCATTGATAATTATCATTGACTTAGACCGCCGGGTTATTTTTCTGGCCGAAGTTTCATCCTCAGGCAACTCTCCCCGGGTCATGTAAGCCAAATATGGTACTGTCCAGTCTGGGGTGATGTGAAGAGCCGCCACCAACTGTGCTTCCGGGTCAGGGACAGCCAAGTCTTCCTCTGTAGGTAACTTAACAGAAGGGTTATGCAAGATGTCCAAGAAAGTATTATGCGGCACCGGCTTTCGCGGAGAGCCCAGCCGGCTTAGTGCATCAGCCGCCTCGTTCTTCCTGCGATTGATGTGCTCTACTTGATAACCCTGAAAGTGTCCAGCAATGGCATCAACTTCACGGCGATAAGCCGCCATGAGAGGGTCCTTGGAATCCCAGTTGCCTGATACTTGTTGAGCCACTAAGTCTGAGTCGCCGAAGCACCTTACTTGGCTCAAGCTCATCTCCTTAGCCATCCGAAGACCATGGAGCAAGGCCTCGTACTCGGCCGCATTGTTAGTACAAGGAAACAGCAACCGTAGCACATAATGAAACTTGTCACCTTTGGGGGAAGTCAATACAACTCCAGCCCCCGAGCCCTCCAATTGCCTAGACCCATCGAAGTGAATAGTCCAATATGTATTATCCGGCTTTTCTTCGGGCACCTGTAGCTCTGTCCAATCGTTGATGAAATCCACCAGAGCTTGAGATTTAACAGCAGTGCGTGGTACGTATTTTAGACCATGAGGCCCAAGCTCTATAGCCCACTTAGCCACTCTTCCTGTGGCTTCTCTGTTTTGGATGATATCTCCAAGGGGAGAAGAACTAACCACAGTGATGGGGTGACCTTGGAAATAATGCTTAAACTTCCGGCTTGGCATGAACACACCATAAACAAGCTTCTGCCAATGTGGATACCGCTGTTTGGACTCGATGAGCACTTCACTGACGTAATAAACCGGCCGCTGAACCGGATACTCCTTACCCTCTTCCTTGCGCTCCACCACCACAAACACACTGACGGCTCGTGTGTTAGCAGCTACATACAGTAATAAGGGCTCTTTGTCAACCGGAGCAGCAAGAACCGGGGTCTCAGCCAGCTGTCTCTTCAAATCCTCAAAAGCAGCATTAGCAGCATCATTCCAGATAAAGTCATCAGTTTTCTTCATCAACTGGTACAGTGGCATGGCCTTTTCACCCAAACGGCTTATGAACCGACTCAAAGCAGCGATGCGGCCTGCTAGACGCTGGACGTCGTTTATACTCGCCGGCTTAGCCAGAGAGGTGATGGCCTTGATTTTTTCCGGGTTAGCTTCAATGCTTTGTTAGAAACCAGGAAACCCAAGAGCTTGCCTGCAGGAACACCAAAAACACATTTGGCCGGGTTAAGCATCATCTTGTAAACACGGAGATTATCAAAGGTTTCTCTAAGGTCATCGACTAGGGTCTCCTTCTCCCTGGACTTAACCACGATGTCATCCACATAGGCATGAACATTGCGCCCAATCTGGTTATGAAGACAATTCTGCACACAACGCTGGTAAGTCGCCTGTGCACTCTTGTGTCCAAAAGGCATAGACACATAACAGAAGGCTCCAAAGGGAGTGATGAACGCCGTCTTCTCCTGGTCCTTAACTGCCATTTTAATCTGATGGTATCCAGAATAAGCATCCAGAAAACTTAAGCGTTCACAACCCGCCATGGCATCAATGATTTGATCAATACGGGCACTGTTTGTTTAAATCCGTGTAGTCCACACACATCCTCCAGGTGCCATTCTTCTTGAGCACGAGCACTGGGTTAGCTAACCATTCTGGATGAAAGACTTCGACAATAAACCCGGCCGCCAAGAGCCGGGCCACCTCCTCACCAATGGCTTTCCGCCTCTCCTCATTAAACCGCCGAAGGAATTGCCTGACCGGCTTAAATTTTGGATCAATATTGAGAGTGTGCTCAGCGAGTTCTGTAGGTACACCTGGCATGTCAGAAGGTTTCCATGCAAAAATGTCCCTATTCTCACAGATAAACTCGATGAGCGCGCTTTCCTATTTTGGATCCAGATTGACACTGATGCTAAACTGCTGAGATGAGTCACCTGGAATGAAATCAACAAGTTTAGTCTCATCAGCTGACTTAAATTTCATTGCCGGCTCATGCTCCGTGGTCGGCTTTTTCAGAGACGTCATATCTGTTGGGTAAACATTGTCCTTGTAAAACTTCAACTCCTCTGTCGCACAAACAGATTCTGCATAGGCCGCATCACCTTCCTCACACTCCAAGGCTATCTTTCGGCTGCCATGAACCGTAATGGTCCCATTGTTACCTGGCATCTTGAACTGTAAATATACGTAACACGGCCGTGCCATGAATTTGGCGTAAGACGGCCGCCCAAATATGGCATGATACGGACATCTTATGTTGACCACCTCAAAGGTCAATTTTTCCGCCCTGTAGTTGTACTCATCTCCAAAGGCCACTTCCAGCTCGATCTTACCAACTGGATAAGCCGACTTACCAGGCACCACTCCATGGAAAACAGTGTTGGACTGGCTGAGGTTCTTATCAATCAACCCCATACGACGGAAGGTCTCATAATAGAGGATGTTGATGTTGCTGCCTCCATCCATGAGCACCTTAGTGAACTTATATCCTCCCACCTAAGGAGCCACCACCAGAGCCAGGTGACCCGGATTATCAACCCGGGGAGGGTGATCCTCCCTACTCCACACAATAGGCTGTTCAGACCATCTCAGATAGCGTGGAACCGCCGGCTCAACAACATTCACCGCCCTCTTATGAAGCTTCTGATCTCGTTTACACAGACTGGTGGTGAACACATGATACTGTCCACCATTGAGCTGCTTTGGATTGGTCTGGTATCCCCCCTGTTGCTGTTGATGACCCTGGCCGGACTGCTGATTAAAGCCCCCTTGAACATTCTGAGGATTGAAACTTGAGCCGCCGCCCGGGCCATGAAAGCCGCCAGCGCCTGAGCCGCCGCCCGAGCCATTGTTGCCATTAAAGGCATTGGAATTCTTAAAGGCCTTCATGATTGCGCAATCTTTCCATAGATGAGTAGCTGGCTTCTCCCTAGAGCCATGCCTTGGACAAGGCTCATTCAACAGCTGCTCAAGCGTTGGGCCTGAACCGCCGGCTCGGGGAGGTGGCCTCCCCTTACGTCGCTGGTTGTTACCCTGTGAGCTGCCATTGGCCACAAACTCTATGCTGCCATCAGCCTTATGCTTGCTACCTCCTTGGTTCGCCGGGTTAGGCTGAGGGCCCTTGCCATTGCCGTTCTTCTTTCCCTTCCCTGTCCTTTCATCATCTGACGCGGGGTCCTTGGTACTATCAGAGTCAGCGTACTTGACGAGAGCCGCCATCAGCGTACCCATATCATTGCAATCACGCTTGAGCCTCCCAAGTTTCATCTTCAGGGGCAGGAAACGACAATTCTGCTCCAACATTAGGACTGCAGAGCCGGCATCCATCTTATCAGATGAATGTATTATCTCTTTGACCCGGCGGACCCAATGTGTTGTAGACTCACCCTCCTGCTGTTTACAGTTAGTCAAATCCGCAACTGACATAGACTGCCTACAGGTATCCTTGAAGTTTTGGATGAACCGGGCTTTCAGCTCAGCCCAAGACCTGATAGAATTCGGTGGCAGCCCTTTCAACCAAGTGCGGGCAGTCCCATCTAACATCATGGTGAAGTACTTGGCCATCGCCGCTTCGCTGACCTCCAGTAATTCCATGGCCATCTCGTAACTCTCGATCCAGTCTCCGGGTTGTAAATCAGCCGTGTAATTAGGCACCTTCCTGGGCCCTTTGAAATCCTTGGGTAGACGTTCATTGCGGAGAGCCGGCACTAGACAAGGGACACCTCCGGTCCTCGTAGGGATACCCACGTCGATGGAAGCCGTCGGATAAGCCGGGGGTGGCTGGTAAGCCGTCAACTGAGGCACCTGCTCCGCCTCTTGCCGTGCCCTATCTTGGTCTACTGCGTGAAAGGCTCCGTTATGAGCCGGGCCGTGGCCAGGAGGCAAGTCATGGCGTCGGACATTACTTGAGCCGGTCGCTGAGACCATGTGTCTGCTATAACTCGGGCTCCGGCCTGGACGAGGGGTTGAATGAATCCTGTCCCGGCTATAAGAATACGCCTCTTGCTCCGCGAGAGCCGTCTGAAGGAGTTCTCTGACCCGGCGGGTTTCAACCGCCGTTGGAGAGTCACCATCAATTGGGAGAGCCGCCAGCCGCGCCGCCGCGGCGACCATGTTTTCCAACGGGTTGGCATAATGACCCGGTGGTATTGGTACGTACTGAGGCGGGCGGGGTTCACCCGGGGAGGTCCCATTACTTGGGGCTGAATTGGCGTCCCAGCGCCGGGCACCATGATCTCTGGCGGGTTACTAGACCCTGCACCCGGCGTGTTGAAGAGGTTTCGAGGATCGTAAACCGGAGGGAGTCGGGATTGGGCCTTTTGATGCCTCCTTCTCATGACCTCATTGGATGCGTTTTGATCCATCGTGAGCCGAAAGGACTGTGCCTGAATCAACTTAGTCTGGGAGTCGAGAGCCGCCCTCTCTGCAGCCATCCTGATCCCCTCCGCCGCCAGATCCTCCTTGGCCTTTGCTAGATCCAACTTTAACTGTGCCACCTCCGCGTCATGCTGAACTTGATCCGCCGGAGCAACCGTAGCGGTCAACAGGACCGTCATCTTGTCTGTAAGATCCATCAGCACCTGAGCCGGCGAAGGCACCGGGCTTCCTGACCCGGAGGCGGGGTTTTGAACAGGTTGCGCGCCGGCCATGAAGATTCCAACCCGGCTCGGCGGCTCAAAGGGGTCCGGAATGCTGTCGCCATCGGAACAACCCCTGAGCCTCCCATCTTGAAGTTGATACAACGAGTTTGACTCATCCGTAGATGACTCGCCGTCAGAGCCGGCAGCCGTCTCATCACCAGATCTAGATTCTCCAGAGAGTCCTCCGTGGATACATCCCACGAAAGCATGCTTCAAGGCAGGAAAAGCCCGGGCGGGTCGTGCACGCTGAGCCGTCTCAATGAGATCGGCGCAGAGATCCGGCTCAGGGCCCGGCTCACCAATCTTGCCAATGAAGACACGAATTCCGCCGAAGGGGACCCGGTACCCGTACTCAATTGAACCGGTGTCGGGGCCCCAGTTCGCGTCGTCGATGTAGAGCTTGCCGCGACGGCTCTTGGTCATCCGGCCCATAGCGTATCCCTTGAGCCCTTCGAAGCTGCCCTTGAAGAACTCCAATCCACCGTGCGCTGGCCCCACGGTGGGCGCCAACTGTCGTTGGATTGTCACGTCAGATGTCCTCGTGCTAGGACTTAGTCGCGGAGCCATCGCAGCTAGGGAGCTTAAAGGGGTTAAGCGGGACAAGGAACACGAGGGTTATACTGGTTCGGCCCCTTACGGTGAAGGTAAAAGCCTACGTCCAGTTGAGGTGGTATTGATTAGGGTTTCGATGACCAGGGGCCAAACCGTCCTGCCTGGTTATCGATCTTGTCTTTCTTGTTCCTAAACCGCCGCCGGGTCGTCCCTTTATATAGAGAGGTTGACGCCCAGCGGCTCTCAGAGCCCCGGCCGGCTCATAACAGTGTCCGGCTCGGACTCTTAGCTATTCTTGCCTTACACTACAAGTTTCACCCTAACGGCGGTTAATACTACGGGCCTTAAGCCACCTCCGGGTCTTAAGCCCATGGTTGACCCGCCGTCTTCAAGTTTGGTGCTGGGCTTCGCATGATGACCATTATGAGTAACCCGGCCCCTCCTGGGCGGGTGACTCTAATGGTTACATCCTCAACAGCTGCCGTCGCCGCAGGGCCTAGCTAGCGGTGGGAGTAGCAGGGGTGGTGAGGCCTCAACGGCAGCACAGCCGGCCACTGGAGGCAGGAGCAGGCGGTCTCGCCGGCGCTGGTTTGGGCGGCTAGTGCAAGAAGAGCAGCGATCGACGAAGCAGCAGGACCGTTCGATTCAAATCCGACGGTTACTGCTGCTAGAATCGTTTGTTGACTAATTTGACAAGCCCTGTGTACGCGTCAACTAAGTAGGCCTAGAGGTCAGCCTGCCAACCGGTGTGCCCCAGATGTTAGTGGGAGGAATCATTTTTTCGCGTAATAAGGAGGCAGTTGATTGCGTGTGGCTAGGCCAGCGGAGGGAGTAGGGTGGGCCGGGGAAGCCTGCGCGGCATCACAGCGGGCCACAAGAGGAGGGAGCAGCAGTCCCGTCGGCGCTAGTTTAGGCGGCTGGAGCAGGAAGATCAGAGATTGAAGAAGCACGTCGGTCGTTGGATGGACATCCAAAAGTCACTGCTGCTAGAATAGTGTGTTGACTGACAAAGCCTTGCGTAAACAAGTTAGCCTCGAAATCTGTGGCGTGTACAACCCATTTGCTATTATTTTTATATTTTTCCTCATTTTCTAATTCATATGGAATTTATTGCAGCCCGTTTTCCATTTTCAGAATTGCTGCCCATTTTCCGGTCAGTACCAGGGTTAAAAAATTAACTAAATATGTGGGAAATTTTGAAAATTCGCAATTTTTTGCTGGGGAACAAAATATTCTTAATCCAAAAATTAGTAGCCATACTAAAACATATTTAAAAATAAATTAGTACTATGTCATGTTAAATCCAGCGAAATACTCCGTCCGTCCCAAAATTCTTGTCTTAGATTTGTCTAAATACGGATGTATCAAGTCACGTTTTGGTATTAGATACATCCGTATCTAGACTAATATAAGACAAGAATTTTGGGACGGAGGGAGTATAAGATATCAGTGAAGAACAAAAACAAAAAAAGAAACTAATACCCCATTTGCTATAATTTTTTTGGAATTTTCAACCCCTTTTGATCTTTTAATAGACACTGACCATACTCTTTGGCCAGGCCGGAATGCATCCCTCCTCGTCTTGAAAGATTTGCAGCCCAGTAAGTGGGAGAAAACAAATAGGCCTAGCTTGGGTATTCTTCAAAAAGAAATACTGGGCTACCTATTTTCTCAAAGAAAAAACTGCTGGGCTGGTCATGTAGTTAGACGGGCCACAAAGACCGCACAACCCAGTTTATAGCCTGCTCCTCCGAATTACTACTAAAAAAAGTTGTGCAATTCTGTCGTTAATTGACTCACTAGTAGGAAAAGGGGCTTTTACCCCGGTTCATAAGGGCCTTTAGTCCCGGTTTTGGAACCGGGACTAAAGGGTCGTTACTAACGCCCTAGCCCTTTAGTCCCAGTTCTTACACGAACTAGGACTAAAGGCCGTCCATGTGGCCGGTGCGGGGAGCCCAGGCAGGTGGGCCTTTGGTCCCGGTTGGTGCCACCAACCGGGACCAATAGGCAAGGCCTTTTGTCCCGGTTGGTGTCACCAACCGGGACCAAGAGGCATCCACGCGTCAGCACCTGGTAGGAGCTGAGGTTTTTGTTTTTTTAAAGGGGGTGGTTTAGGGGTTTTGGGGGGTTAATTTAGGTGTTTCATATATTGTGTTAGCTAGCTAATTAATAGAGAGAAGTGTCCTCTCTTATCTCCGTGCTTGGTCGATGCTACGTACTATATACGTATGGAGAGGAGTAGACACGCTACCTAGTAATCAAATGAAGGAAACAGAAGATCGTCATGAACATATGCATACAGAGAAGTGATATCGACCACCTCTCCTTCTCCGAGATATTGGTCGAACAACAAGTTCTCGTATATCTATCCGACACTACCGGCTACATATATACAATAATTATCTCTTACAATACAATCTCCTAATTATATTGTAGGAGCACAGGGTCCACATAGTATTCTCCGTTTTCAGCGATCACGTGGTCAAGGAAGAATGCCGCCAATTCCTCTTGAATTCCTCGCATACAATCTTCTGCTAGGAGTTCATCCCGCTTCCGAAACATCTAATTTGAAGAAGGGGGTCAATACATATATATATGAATAAATGAAACTCAACACAAATGATGGTAATAAAATAAAATTGTGAATATTATTGCTTACGCACTTCATATTGTTCTTCAGTGTAGCCCCGCTCACAGGTATGGTAGCGGATGGACTCGCAAACGTAGTATCCACAGTAATTATTCCCGGGTTCCTGCCACAACCACTTTACAAGAAATAGAGGTCAATCAAACTGATAAGCAAGCATGCTAAATGGTATTGATGAAACTACCGCTTGAATCACTAGGAGATGCGCGGAACATGCTACTATAGTACTTACTTTCGGGTGATTAAATTGCAGCTTCTTCGGCAGTCCCGGAGCTTTTGAGGTGAAATTTCTCCAAACCCTGCCAGACAAAGAAAACAATTACTTGATATCAGGAAATGAACAAAGTTACTGATATGGTGGATAATGATCGATTTAACTTACTTCTGGAGCATTTGAGTCATGTTCGCATAGTCCTGGGGATCTTTTCGTCTCGAGTCTAAGACGGTTACTACTCCCGGCTCAAGCTTAATCTCTAGGAAAAATATAGTGGAAGTTGCGCATGCATGCATAAGTCATCAATTACATTACCATAACCTGGACTAATAAGGGAAACCGAATATGCACAAGACAGTAACACTCACTTGAAGTTGTAAGGAAAGAGTATTATATCTTTGTTTTGATTTAATACCAACGATTGTAGCAAGTTGGCCTCGGCTGCTTTGGGATGTTTTTCAACCGTATATGCATCTATGAGATTTGTGTTAATGAACCCAATATCACCGATTTGTCTTTTCTTCAATTCGGCGATCTTCAATCTGCATAATATAGTGAGGATAAGTATAAATACATGCAATGAAAGAGCTGACCTATATAGAGAGACTTAATGACAGAAGTAGTACTACTTACAGACAGTAGCAAGTGATCGTTGTTTTATCGAGGGCCTTTTGATTGTAAAACTGGAAGAAATCCTCAAATGGAACATTCAGCAGTTCAATTCCAATGAGGTCATGCTCCGGTTTAACTCTCAGCGTCAAAGTACTCATCCCATCAGACTCTCTGCAGGTTTTCATGTACCAAGCGTGCCTTTTCTCAGCGTCAAAGTACTCATCCCATCCTCAAATGGAATATCCGTCCCTGCATATTATTGAGTCCCCCTCCAAGCGTTCCTTTTCCAGTTAGTCTCCCCTCATACCGCGATTTAGGGAGACCTATCTTCTTAAGGCCAGGAATGAAGTCAACACAAAACCCAATGACATCCTCTGTTTGATGGCCGATGGAGATGCTTCCTTCTGGCCTAGCGCGGTTACAGACATATTTCTTTAGGACCCCCATGAACCTCTCAAAGGGGAACATATTGTGTAGAAATACGGGTCCCAGAATGACAATCTCGTCGACTAGATGAACTAGGACGTACGTCATGATATTGAAGAAGGATGGTGGGAACACCAGCTCGAAACTGACAAGACATTGCGCCACATCACTCCTTAGCCTTGGTATGATTTCTGGATCGATCACCTTCTGAGAGATTGCATTGAGGAATGCACATAGCTTCACAATGGCTAATCGGACGTTTTCCGGTAGAAGCCCCCTCAATGCAACCGGAAGCAGTTGCGTCATAATCACGTGGCAGTCATGAGACTTTAGGTTCTGGAACTTTTTCTCTGGCATATTTATTATTCCCTTTATATTCGACGAGAAGCCAGTCGGGACCTTCATACTAAGCAGGCATTCAAAGAAGATTTATTTCTCTTCTTTCGTAAGAGCGTAGCTGGCAGGACCTTCATACTGCTTCGGAGGCATGCCGTCTTTTTCGTGCAAACGTTGCAGGTCCTCCCGTGCCTGAGGTGTATCTTTTGTCTTCCCATACACGCCCAAGAAGCCTAGCAGGTTCACGCAAAGGTTCTTCGTCACGTGCATCACGTCGATTGAAGAGCGGACCTCTAGCTCTTTCCAGTAGGGTAGATCCCAAAATATAGATTTCTTCTTCCACATGGGTGCGTGTCCCTCAGCGTCATTCGGAACAGCTAGTCCGCCGGGACCCTTTCCAAAGATTACGTGTAAATCATTGACCATAGCAAGTACGTGATCACCGGTACGCATGGCGGGCTTCTTCCAGTGATCTGCCTCGCCTTTCAAATGCTTGCCTTTCTTTCGACATTGATGGTTGGTCGGAAGAAATCGACGATGGCCCAGGTACACATTCTTCCTGCTTTTGTCCAGGTATATACTTTCAGTGTCATCTAAACAGTGTGTGCATGCGTGGTATCCCTTGTTTGTCTGTCCTTAAAGGTTACTGAGAGCGGGCCAATCGTTGATGGTTACAAACAGCAACGCGTGCAGGTTAAATTCCTCCTGTTTGTGCTCATCCCACGTACGTACACCGTTTCCATTCCACAGCTGTAAAAGTTCTTCAACTAATGGCCTTAGGTACACATCAATGTCGTTGCCGGGTTGCTTAGGGCCTTGGATGAGAACTGGCATCATAATGAACTTCCGCTTCATGCACATCCAAGGAGGAAGGTTATACATACATAGAGTCACGGGCCAGGTGCTGTGATTGCTGCTCTGCTCCCCGAAAGGATTAATGCCATCCGCGGTTAAACCAAACCATACGTTCCTTGGGTCAGCTGCAAACTCAGCCCAGTACTTTCTCTCGATTTTTCTCCACTGCGACCCGTCAGCGGGTGCTCTCAACTTCCCGTCTTTCTTACCGTCCTCACTGTGCCATCGCATCAACTTGGCATGCTCTTCGTTTCTGAACAGACGTTTCAACCGTGGTATTATAGGAGCATACCACATCACCTTCGCAGGAACCCTCTTCCTGGGGGCTCGCCGTCAACATCACCAGGGTCATCTCGTCTGATCTTATACCACAATGCACCGCATACCGGGCATGCGTTCAGATCCTTGTACGCACCGCGGTAGAGGATGCAGTCATTAGGGCATGCATGTATCTTCTGCACCTCCAATCCTAGAGGGCATACGACCTTCTTTGCTGCGTATGTACTGTCGGGAAATTCGTTATCCTTTGGAAGCTTCTTCTTCAATATTTTCAATAGCTTCTCAAATCCTTTGTCAGGCATAGCATTCTCTGCCTTCCACTGCAGCAATTCCAGTATGGTACCGAGCTTTGTGTTGCCATCTTCGCAATTGGGGTACAACCCTTTTTTGTGATCCTCTAACATGCGATCGAACTTCAGCTTCTCCTTTTGACTTTCGCATTGCGTCCTTGCATCGACAATGACCCGGCGGAGATCATCATCATCGGGCACTGGTTCCTCTTGATCTTCAGCAGCTTCCCCCCTTGCAGCATCATTGGGCACATCGTCTGGTTCCTCTTGATCTTCAGCAGCTTCCCCCGTTCCAGCATCACCGTATTCAGGGGGCACATAGTTGTCATCGTCCTCTTCTTCTTTGCCGTCTTCCATCATAACCCCCATTTCTCCATGCCTCGTCCAAACATTATAGTGTGGCATGAAACCCTTGTAAAGCAGGTGGGTGTGAAGGATTTTCCGGTCAGAGTAAGACTTCGTATTCCCACATGTAGGGCATGGACAACACATAAAACCATTCTGCTTGTTTGCCTCAGCCACTTCGAGAAAATCATGCACGCCCTTAATGTACTCGGAGGTGTGTCTGTCACCGTACATCCATTGCTGGTTCATCTGCGTGCATTATATATAATTAAGTGTGTCAAAAACCATTACAGAACATCATGAATAGATAATTAAGTGAGCAAATTAATAGAAGTTCATCATCACATTAGAACCAAAGTACATACATAGTTCTCATCTAACAACATATATATAGCTCTCCAGAGCATCTAATTAATTAAACCATACATTGAAACTATGTAAAACATTTCAATGCAAAAACAAATGCGATCATAATCGCAACCAAGGTAACAATTGATCCAACGGCATAATGATACCAAGCCTCGGTATGAATGGCATATTTTCTAATCTTACTAATCTTCAAGCGCATTGCATCCATCTTGATCTTGTGATCATCGACGACATCCGCAACATGCAACTCCAATATCATCTTCTCCTCCTGTCGTGGAATTGTCACGGCAGATGTCCTCGAGCTAGGACTTAGTCGTGGATCCATCGCAACTAGGAAGCTTAAAGGGGTTAAGTGAGACAAGGAATACGAGGGTTATACTGGTTCGGCCCCTTACGGTGAAGGTAAGGCCTACGTCCAGTTTGAGGTGATATTGATTAGGGTTTCGATGACCAGGGAGCTTAACTGCTTGGCCTGGCTCTCGACGAGATCTTTCTTGTCCCTAAACCGCTGCCAGGTTGTCCCTTTATATAGGGAGGCTGACGCCCAGCAGCTCTCAGAGTCCCGGCCGGCTCATAAGAGTGTCCGGCTCGGACTCTCAACTATTCTTGCCTTACACTACAAGTTCTACCATAATAAGCATTGTAACTACGGGCCTTTAAGCCATATCCGGGTCTTGAGCCCATCTCTGGCCCATCGTCTTCAAGCTTGGCTCCGGGCTTCTCGCAACGACCATATGAGTAACCCAGCCCCTCCTGGCGGGTGACTCTAAGGTGTATATCCTCAACATTAGGCCCCAGATTGATTTGAGCCAGCTCATGTCAATCTTCAATCCCTTCGACAGAAAATCGCCGGCATATAATTGTGTGAAGACCATAACCCGGCGTGACGTCATCCTCTGGATTCCGGATAATCCGCCGTGACGTCATCTTCCATTAAGCCCGTTTTTTACTCCGCCAGATCCGCAACGGATCTTTACATTTCCTGTCATCCCGAAAATCGAGGCGTTTCATGAGGAGATAACCACGCCGTGGTCTCCTTGATTCTCGCGCCCACTTATGAGTTCTCCCTTATAAATAGGCCGGCCCGACGGGCTTTCAGCCACTTCTCTCTTCTTCGTCTTCTTCCTCGCGCCACTGCTCCCCTACTCAAGCTCTGCTGCGGCCGCCGCCGCGGGTCTTCTCGTCGTCACCAACTCAGGCCGCTGCATCACCCTGATTTGACCAGAGAAACGCGTCGACCTCCGCGACTCACCAGCCCCTGTAAGTTTCTTTTGCCCTGTAGAACAGATCTGCATTAGGGTTCGAGTAGTTCATCCGTGTTCCTCGTAGTTCATCGCGGGCCTTTGTAGATTTGATTTTTACTGCCTCCTTTTGATCTTAGACCTGCATAGAACTATTGCGGTGACTGTTTAGCACCCATTTTACATGCAAGCAGCCCTCTTTTTACTGCATAAGAGCCTTGTTCGAGCCCAAGAACTCCCTCGCTTCTGTTTCTAGGTCTAGAAACTTTTCTTTGGCCCGACCATTTTGATCCGAAATAGTTACTGTGAAGTGTGAAACCTGTTTTACCACACTTAGTAAAAAACTGCAACCATTGAATCACGGCGGTTTACATTTCCGGCTTAAAGAAATCACACGCCATAGAACCTTCCGGTTTAAAGAAAACCATGCTCCGTAGAATCCTCCGGCTTAGCTGTGATAAGGCCGTAGACAATCAAATTATTCTTAATGCCACTGCGGCTTAAATAACCCGCTGTCCTTAGGTATATACCATTAGTCCCCTTCATAAGCCGCCACCTTGGCTTTAAACTGTAGATCTCCTCCGGCTTATAATTAATCCGGACGTTTTCCTTTTTGTCATAGACTGCCGACTTTCACCATGCCTCCCAAAGCTCCCAAAGCCTCCATCACTTGCAACTGGATGAGGTCCAATGTCACCAGTGAGACACTAGCAGATTTTGTTAAGTCTGGATATCTGCCCAAGAAGGACGTCATGTCCTACCGTGCCCCCGACCCGTCAGAAGAGAGACCATAGCCAAAGGACGGGGAGGTAGTGATTTTTGCGGATCATATGAGCCGGGGCTTCGCACCGCCAGGCTCAAAGTTTTTTAGAGATGTTCTAAACTTTTTCGACCTGCGGCCTCAGGACATAGGACCCAACTCAGTGTCCAACATCTGCAACTTCCAAGTATTCTGCGAGGTTTACCCTGGAGAAGAACCTAGTCTGCTGCTCTTTAGAGAGCTTTTTTACTTAAACCGTCAGAATGAGTGCGCCAATGGGCCAAGTCTGGAGTTAGGTGGCATCTCCATCCAGCGGCGTAGGGACTGCCTCTTCCCTTACGCAGAGCCGCCCAGCCACCCCAAGGACTGGAACCTGACGTGGTTTTACTGCCAAGACACGTCGCCGGCTGACGAGAGTCCATTGCCCGGCTTTCGCCCCTCGCGTCTGGAGCCGACTCACCCACTGTCCGACAAGCTGACTCAAGCGGAGCGCCAACCTCTGCTCCCCACCATCAACAAGATCAAGGATCTCATGGGCACTGGTCTGAATGGAATTGATCTGGTCCGGGTCTGGATATCGTGGCGAGTGATCCCATTGAGCCGCCGCCCCGGCTTAATGTGCGAGTACACGGGCCGAAAGGTTGACCCTCAGAGACACAGCCGCAACGATCTTCCTGAAGACGTTGCAGAAGATATGACCAAGGATCTTTTGAACGAGAGCCTGGCAGACTGCGGGAGGACCGGGTTAGCCCCCTTCTGCAAAACCAACCCAGCCCCAGCGGTAAGCCGCTGACCTTAATATTGTATCTTCTTCTGCATATAACTTTCATCTGAACTGTTTTAAGAATTCATCATTGTACTTTTCAGGCTGATGACCAGTTCTGGCGGGTCAAATATGACCATGACGCCGCCAAAAAGGCCAGAAAGGCGAAGAAAGCCGCCAAAAAAGCCGCTCCCCGTAAGAAGGGAAGTAGGCCCACTGCTTCGGAGCTGTTGCAGCTGAGTGACAGCTCCGAGTCTGAGGTAATTCCTAAACCTGTAAGCTCTTGTTATACTTATTGCTTTAGTTCTATTCCGCCTTATCAATGCTGTTTATCAAACAGGAGGACACCGGAGCCAGTAACCCGGTGGTTGAAGAGGTAACAATAATTTCCTCCGACTCGGAGCCCTTGCCACGGCTGAAAACCCGAAGAGTAACCCGGAAAGTAAGCTTTTCCCATCCTTTAGCTTACCAAGATCCTCAATTTATTTTGAAGCGACAGGTTCATGAAAGCCGGCGGCATACCCGGACCAACAAGGACGCTGACCTCTCCTCCGGGTTACCTGATGCATCAAGGAAACGCCGGACCGAGGTGACCACAAAATTGTACCCTTTTCATCCTTTTGCGGGTGTTATACGCCAACCGCTTAATTCCTCTGATTCAAATTATCAGGAGACTTCCCCTTCTTCCGGCGATTCTATGCAGTCGAATCTGCCAACTTTCAAGACTGCGCCCGGGTAATGATAACCATCTCATGTTGTTCTGATCTTTGCTCATACTTTGTGTACTAACCTTTGTTGTTCTTTCAGTGCCCAGGCAAAGCTCACCAAGAGGGCGAAGAAAACCAAGTCGGCCGGAGAGCCGGATTTGCCTGAACCGGAGGTGATGGTTCAAGAACCGCCAGCTGCCTCCGCCCCCGAAGCCACCGCTCCAATCGACAAGGCACCTGTAGAAGCTTCTGCTGACCCGGAGGCCTCCGGCTCGGCTCAGCCAACAAATGACCCGGACATGGAAATCACCCGGACGGAATTCGTTGAGCCGGGGAGGCCTACGGCACTGGCCAAGTGCTCTGCCAATGGGGAAGTATTGCAGCCCCACCGGGTCAGTCTGGATCTAACTGACTATGCCAACCTGAGCATCGGAGAGCTCGTCTCTGGCTACATCAACCAAGTGCACAAGAGCCGGGACACAGAGGTTGCCATGGTGACCCAGATCCAGCAGAAATTTGAGGTATTATCTTCTGTCCTCTTACTTACTGCCTAGTTACTTTTACCATGCTAGGCCTTAAGTCAACAGCTTATGATTGAATATGTTATAGACTGAAGTTCCGGCTTAGCCAATTAAACCGGTAATTTGTAGATAAGAGCCTTCGATACACATTAGCCCCCAAGTGCCAGGTGTCTTTGTTTTAGAAAACACTTGGGACTTATCTTCCGGCTTGCTTCCATGAACCGGAAATTGGTAAATAGAGACGTTGAACATGCATTAGCCCCCAAGTGCCAAGTGTCTTTGCTTGGAAAACACTTGGGACTTTAAATTTGTATAGCAACTGTGCATGTCATAACCCGGACATTTATACAGGCTACTGGCAACAGACTTGAGGCTGACCTCGCTGACCTCAAGAACCGGCTGAAGATGCAAGAGATGGAGACTCGGAAGGAAAATGCCAAGTTCGTGTCCAGCATCGCCTCACAAGAGAAGCTGAAGACAGAGTTTGACGCTGAACGAAAAACGTGGGCCGAAGAAAAGGCCGCATTGGTGAACCGGGCTGATCAGGCGGAGAGGGCCCTGTCAGAGAAGACGGCCGAACTCTCCGGCTTAAAACGCCAAGTATCTCAAATGGTTGTTGCAATCTTTGGTAAGTCATCCGCCGGCTTTTATTCAGTTTAAAATTTTAATGCCTCATAACTCACCCTGGTCGGCGGCTTGTCCTGCTCTATGAAACAGGTTCCAGAAGTGCCAACCTCAACCAGAGTGTGGTAACCAAGCTAAAGGCCGTGTACACCCTGGTGGAGCAACTCTACACCGGGTCACAACGTGCCTTAGCTGTGGTAGCCTTATCCAACGAGGTGCCGACTCACTTGGCGGAGGTTCTTCGCCGGCGCGCCGTCCTCCCGCAATGTATCCAAGAGCTGCGACGGGCCTCTGCGAGATCCGGAGTGACCGCCGCGCTGAGCCGGGCCAAGGCTTTCCTGCCGGAGCTGGACCCGGCAGACATCGCCCTCGGCTATCCAAGTCTGAAGGAGGATGGCACGGGTTTCGACCAAAAAGACTTCGCCGCCTGCGTGAAGATCGTGCGCCCGGTGGCAACTCTTATTGGAAACGACACGGATCTGACCAAGTACCAGCCGGGTTATAATGCGGAAAATCAGAGGATTCCAACCCCTCGCTATGAAGCTCTGAGTTTAATTCCGCCGGCTCGTCAGCACACCTTTGCCCCGGAGATTGACCCGGCCGGGTTAATTGACGAGGAAGCCCAATTCGAAGCGCTGAGCGGCATCGACTAGAAGTCGTCGACCTTCCAGACCTTGGGGACAGCCGGAGGAGAAGGAAGAGATGAGCCGGAGACTTCCACCCAGCAAGCATCTTAACTTCTGCAGCCGGTTTACCAAACAATGCTCCACCCTTTTGGACTCGATGAGTCTTGTAATAGAGTAGGTGCAACAGTTTGTCTTTGCCGTGCCATCGTGCACACCTTGAATGTTAAAGTCTGATGAAGTTGTCTCCTTTATGTTTCTCCGGGTCATAATCAATCCTTTGTTTTCCTTAATCTCAAAATAGCCGCCTTTAATTATCCTGCATAGAGGGGCAAATCACGAGTCTCGAGGCGGCTTACCGCCTTGAGAATCATAAGTTTTAGATATATAACCCAGAATATGAATCAAAAAGGACTGAGCTCCAATTATATCCTTAATGCAGCCGTAATATCATACTTAGCAGCCTGCAAGCATACTTCTGGTTTAGATAACCCGGGTAATAAGGTTGGCACCTCAATTCCGGTTTACCTCTCTTAATAACACCCATTGTGTCCAACTATCACTGAAAATCAAAGTTTAAACCGGCCAAGTGAGACCCGGCCGTACAAAACCTTGAAATGATTAGAAGAACCCTATAATCAAACAAAAGAACTTAGGAGCTTCCGGTTCGAATACGACCAGAGACCCGGCCCAAAGGGGTTATGCTAAGATTCGAATACGATCATATAGCCCGCAGTGGGTGTGGCGATGCCAATCAAGAGGGTATCGATAGCTATGTTCTCTTTGGTTCGAATACGACCCATGTTTGAACAGGAAGCCCCCAAGTGACCTTATTGCTTACGGCTAGATTCGAATACGATCATAAGCCGGATCCTCCTTCAAGTCATCATGTAATCTTGCAATGAAAACAACACGTGCATATTTGGAGGAGAAAAAGGGACAAATGTCCTGCTTTATTGCTTATCATAATATATACATGGCTGAGAGAAATATGTACATCACGAGAGCTGGCAGCTCAAGTGTAGTAAGGCCGAAGCTGAGCTATGTTCCACGGCCGACGGGTCTCTTCCTCCGACTTACGTGAATCTTTATGCTCCCGGATGTCAATGAGGTAATATGACCCGTTGTGCAAGTTCTTGCTGAGCACAAAGGGTCCTTCCCAAGGCGGGGAGAGCTTGTGCGCATCTGTTTGATCCTGGATGAGCCGAAGCACGAGATCGCCTTCCTGGAAGACCCGAGTTTTAACCCGGCGACTATGATAACAGCGCAGGTCTTGTTGGTAAATCGCGGAGCGAGCTGCGGCCACATCATGCTGTTCGTCCAACAAGTCAAGAGAATCTTGGCGCGCCTGCTCATTGTCCGCCTCGACATAAGCCGCCACTCGAGGTGAGTCATGACAGATGTCACTGGGGAGGACGGCCTCTGCCCCATAAACCATGAAGAAAGGCGTGAAGCCTGTAGACCTGTTAGGAGTAGTTTTGATGCTCCATAACACGGAGGGCAGCTCCTCCACCCAACAACCCGGTGTCCGTTGCAAAGGGACCAAAAGCCGGGGCTTGATGCCCTTCAGAATCTCCTGATTAGCTCTCTCAGCTTGACCATTGTATTGAGGATGAGCAACTGAGGAGACATCAAGTCGGATATGCTCTCGTTGACAAAACTCTTCCATGACGCCTTTGGATAGATTGGTGCCATTGTCAGTTATAATGTTGTGCGGAAAGCCAAAGCGGAAAATCACCTTTTTCATAAATTGAACCGCCGTGGCTGCATCGCACTTGCTAACTGGCTCAGCTTCCACCCACTTCGTGAAGTTGTCAACTGCCACCAAGAGGTGGGTCTTCTTATCCTTGGACCTTTTAAAAGGACCAACCATATCAAGCCCCCAGACCGCAAAGGGCCAAGTGATTGGGATCATCCTCAGCTCCTGAGCCGGCACATGACCCCGTCGTGAGAACCTCTGGCAACCATCACATTTACTGACCAAGTTCTCCGAATTAGCATGAGCCGTCAGCCAATAAAAACCATGGCGAAAAGCCTTGGCCACAAGAGACTTTGAGCCGGCGTGATGGCCACAATCCCCTTCATGGATCTCACGCAAGATTTCTTGACCTTCCTCAGGGGAGACACAACGCTGAAACGCCCCTGTAACACTGCGATGATGCAACTCGCCATCGATAACGATCATTGACTTAGCCCGCCGGGTTATTTGCCTGGCCAAAGTTTCATCCTCAGGCAACTCGTCCCGGGTCATGAAAGCCAGATACGGCATTGTCCGGTCTGGTATGATATGGATAGCCGCCACCAGCCGTGCCTCCGGGTCAGGGACAGCCAAATCTTCCTCTGTAGGCAACTTAACAGAAGGGCTATACAGGACGTCCAGGAAAGTGTTAGGCGGCACCAGTTTTTGCTGAGAGGCCAGCCGGCTTAAAGAATCCGCCGCCTCGTTCTTCCTGCGATCGATGTGTTCCACTTGGTAACCCTGAAAGTGCCCAGCAATGGCATCAACCTCGCGGCGATAAGCCGCCATGAGAGGGTCCTTGGAATCCCACGTTCCTGATACCTGTTGAGCCACCAAGTCTGAGTCACCGAAGCACCTTACCCGGCCTAAGCTCATCTCTTTAGCCATCCGAAGACCATGGAGCAAGGCCTCGTACTCAGCCGCGTTGTTAGTGCAAGGAAAGAGCAACTGTAGCACATAATGGAACTTGTCACCTTTAGGGGAAGCCAACACGACTCCAGCCCCCGAGCCCTCCAACTGCCTGGACCAATCAAAGTAAATAGTCCAATATGTGTTATCCGGCTTCTGCTCGGGCACCTGTGACTCTGTCCAATCATTGATGAAATCCACCAAGGCCTGAGATTTAACAGCAGTGCGTGGCACGTATTTGAGACCATGAGGTCCAAGTTCTATAGCCCACTTAGCAATTCTCCCTGTGGCCTCTCTGTTTTGAATGATATCACCAAGAGGGGCAGAACTGACGACAGTGATGGGATGACCCTGAAAATAATGCTTAAGTTTCCGGCTCGCCATGAACACACCATACACAAGCTTCTGCCAATGCGGGTACCGCTACTTGGACTCAATGAGCAGTTCGCCGACATAATAAACCGGCCGCTGAATCGGATGCTCCTTACCCTCCTCCTTGCGCTCCACCACAATAGCCACACTGACGGCTCGTGTGTTCGCCGCTACATATAATAATAAGGGCTCCTTATCAACCGGAGCAGCAAGGACTGGAGGCTCTGCCAGCTGCTTCTTCAAATCCTCGAAGGCAGTATTAGCTGCATCATTCCAGACAAAGTTATCAGTCTTTTTCATCAACTGATATAATGGCATGGCCTTCTCACCCAGACGGCTTATAAACCGGCTTAATGCAGCGATGCGACCCGTCAAGCGCTGAACGTCATTTATACACGCCGGCTTAGCCAGGGAGGTGATGGCCTTGATCTTCTCTGGGTTAGCTTCAATGCCTCTGTCAGAAACCAAAGACCCCAAGAGCTTGCCTGCAGGAACACCAAAGACACACTTGGCCGGGTTAAGCATCATCTTGTAGACCCGGAGATTATCAAAGGTTTCTTTCAAATCATCTATCAGGGTTTCCTCCTTTATGGACTTAACCACAATATCCTCCACATAAGCATGAACATTGCGCCCAATCTGTTTATGAAGACAGTTCTGCACGCAACGCTGATAAGTCGCCTGTGCACACTTGAGCCCAAAAGGCATGGACACATAGCAGAAGGCTCCAAAGGGAGTGATGAACGCCGTCTTCTCCTGGTCCTTAACCGCCATTTTAATCTGATGATATCCGGAATAAGCGTCCAGGAAACTTAAACGCGCACAACCGGCCGTAGCATCAATAATTTGATCAATATGGGGAAGGGCGAAAGGATCAGCCGGACACGCTTTGTTCAAGTCCGTGTAGTCCACACACATCCGCCAAGTGCCGCTCTTCTTGAGTACGAGCACCGGGTTAGCTAACCACTCTAGGTGAAAGACTTCAATAATAAACCCGGTCGCCAAGAGCCGGGCCACCTCTTCACCAATAGCTTTCCGCCTCTCTTCATTAAACCGCCGAAGGAACTGCCTGACCGGCTTAAATTTTGGATCAACATTGAGAGTGTGCTCAGCGAGTTCTCTAGGTACACCTGGCATGTCTGAAGGTTTCCATGCGAAGATGTCCCTATTCTCATGGATGAACTCGATGAGCGCGCTTTCCTATTTCGGATCCAGATTGGCACTGATGCTAAACTGTTGAGATGAATCTCCTAGAACAAAATCAACAAGCTTAGTTTCATCAGCCGACTTAAATTTCATAGCCGGCTCATTCTCCGTAGTTGGCTTTTTCAAAGAGGTCATATCTCTTGGGTCAACATTATCTTTGTAAAACTTCAACTCCTCTGTTGCACAAACAGATTCTGCATAAGCCACATCGCCTTCCTCACACTCCAGAGCCACTTTCTGGCTACCGTGAACCGTAATGGTCCCATTGTGACCCGGCATCTTGAGCTGTAAGTACACATAACACGGCCGTGCCATGAACTTGGCGTAAGCCGGCCGTCCAAATATAGCATGGTATGGGCTTCTTATCTTGACCACCTCAAAGGTCAATTTCTCCACCCTGTAGTTGTTCTCATCTCCAAAGGCCACTTCCAATTCAATCTTGCCGACTGGATAAGCCGACTTACCAGGTACCACACCGTGAAAAATAGTGTTGGACTGGCTGAGGTTTTTATCAATCAACCCCATACGACGAAAAGTCTCATAATAGAGGATGTTTATGCTACTGCCTCCGTCCATGAGTACCTTAGTGAACTTATATCCTCCCACCTGAGGAGCCACCACTAGGGCCAAGTGACCCGGATTATCCACCCATGGAGGGTGATCCTCCCTACTCCACACTATAGGCTGCTCAGACCACCGTAAGTAGTGTGGAACCGCCGGCTCAACAGCATTCACAACCCTCTTATGAAGCTTCTGATCTCGCTTACACAAACTGGTGGTAAACACATGATATTGTCCACCACTGAGCTGCTTTGGATTGGTCTGATAACCCCCTGCTGCTGTTGATAACCCTGACCTGACTGTTGATTAAAGCCCCCTTGACCGTTCTGAGGATTAGAATTTGAGCCGCCGCCCGGGCCATGAAAACCGCCGGCGCCTGAGCCGCCGCCCGGGCCATTGTAGCTTTTAAAGGCCTTCATGATTGCACAATCCTTCCATGGATGAGTCGCTGGCTTCTCTCTATAGCCATGCCTTGGACAAGGCTCATACAACAATTGCTCCAGTGTCGGGCCTGACCCGGCGCCTCGGGGAGGGGGCCTCCCCTTGCGTCGCTGGTTATTACCTTGTGAGCTGGCGTTGGCTACAAACTCTAGGCTACCATCGGCCTTGTGCTTGCCTCCTCCTTGGTTCCCCGGGTTATGCTGAGGACCCTTGCCATTGCCATTCCTCTTTCCCTTCCCTGCCCTTTCATCATTTGAAGGGGGATCCTTGGTACCATCAGAATCGGCCTATTTGACAAGAGCCGCCATTAGTGTACCCATATCACTGCAGTCGCGCTTAAGCCACCCGAGTTTCATCTTCAGGGGCACGAAACGACAATTCTGTTCCAGCATTAAGACTGCAGAGCCGACATCCATCTTATCTGACGAATGTATGATCTCTTTGACCTGGCGAACCCAATGCGTCGTGGATTCACCCTCCTGCTGCTTACAGTTAGTCAAATCCACAATTGACATAGACTGCCTGCAGGTCCTTAAAGTTTTGGATGAACCAGGCTTTCAGCTCAGCCCAAGACCCGATGGAGTTCGGTGGTAGCCCTTTCAACCAAGTGCGGGCAGTCCCATCCAACATCATGGTGAAGTACTTGGCCATTGCCGCCTCACTGACCTCCAGTAGTTCCATGGCCATCTCGTAACTCTCGATCCAGGCTGTGGGTTGTAAGTCAGCCGTGTAGTTGGGCACCTTCCTAGGGCCTTTGAAGTCCTTGGGTAAACGTTCATTGAGGATAGCTGGTACTAAGCAAGGGACACCCCCAGTCCTGGTAGGGATACCCACATCGACGGACGTCGTCGGATAAGCCGGAGGAGTCTGGTAGGCCGTCAACTGAGGCACCTGCTCCGCCTCTTGCCGCGCCCTGTCTTGGTCTGCTGCGTGAAAGACTCCGTTATGAGCCAGCCCATGGCCAGGGGGCGGGTCATGGTGTCGGACGTTACTTGAGCCGGTCGCTGAGACCATGTGCCGGCTATAACTCGGGCTCCGGCCCGGACGAGGGGTCGAGTGGATCCTGTCCCGGCTGTAGGAGTACGCCTCTTGCTGTGCCAGTGCTGTCTGAAGGAGTTCCCTGACCCGGCGGGTTTCAATAGTCGTCAGAGAGTTGCCGTCGACCGGAAGAGCCGCCAGCCGTGCTGCCGCAGCGACCATGTTCTCCAGCGGGTTGTTATAATGACCCGGTGGTATTGGTACGTATTGAGGCGGGGCAGGGGGCATCTGGGGAGGCCCCATTACTTGTGGCTGAATAGGGGTCCCCGACCCGGGCACTATGACCCCAGGCGGGTTACTAGACCCTGCACCTGGCGTGTTGAAGAGGTTGCGTGGATCGTAAACCGGAGGGAGTCAAGATTGGGCCTTTTGATGCCTCCTTCTCAGGACCTCATTGGACGCGTTTTGATCCATCGTGAGCCGGAAGGATTGAGCTTGAATCAACTGGGTTTGGGCATCGAGAGCCGCCCGCTCTGCGGCCATTCTGATCCCTTCCGCTGCCAGATCCTCGTTAGCCTTCACTAGATCCAATTTTAACTGTGCCACCTCCGCATCATGCTGAGCTTGATCCACCGGGTCAACCGTGGCGGTTAACAGGGCCGTCATCTTATTCGTGAGATCCATTAGCACCTGAGCCGGCGAGGGCACCGGGTCTCCCGCTCCAGCAGCAGGGTTCTGAACAGGCTGTGCACCGGTCATAAAGACCCCAACCTGACTTGGCGGCTCAAACGGGTCCGGAACACTGTCACCATCGGAATAACCCATGAGCCGGCCATCTTGAAGTTGATACAACGAGTTTGACTCATCGGTGGACGACTCGCCGTCAGAGCCGGCGGCCGTCTCATCACCAGACCCAGATCGATCAGAGATCCCTCCGTGGATGCATCCCACAAAAGCATGCCTTACGGCAGGCCGGGCCCGGGCGGGTCGTGCACGCTGAGCCGTCTCGATGAGATCGGCGCAGAGATCCGGCTCAGGGCCCGGCTCACCAATCTTGCCGATGAACACGCGAATTCCGCCGAAGGGGACCTGGTACCCGTACTCAATTGAGCCGGCGTCGGGGCCCCAGTTTGTATCGTCGATGTAGAGCTTGCCTCGACGACTCTTAGTCATCCGGCCCACAGCGTATCCCTTGAGCCCTTCGAAGCTGCCCTTCAAGAACTCAAATCCACCGTGCGCTAGCCCCACGGTGGGCGCCAACTGTCGTGGAATTGTCACGGCAGATGTCCTCGAGCTAGGACTTAGTCGTGGAGCCATCGCAACTAGGAAGCTTAAAGGGGTTAAGTGGGACAAGGAATACGAGGGTTATACTGGTTCGGCCCCTTACGGTGAAGGTAAGGCCTACGTCCAGTTTGAGGTGATATTGATTAGGGTTTCGATGACCAGGGAGCTTAACTGCTTGGCCTGGCTCTCGACGAGATCTTTCTTGTCCCTAAACCGATGCCGGGTCATCCCTTTATATAGGGAGGCTGACACCCAGCAGCTCTCAGAGTCCCGGCCGGCTCATAAGAGTGTCCGGCTCGGACTCTCAACTATTCTTGCCTTACACTACAAGTTCTACCATAATAAGCATTGTAACTACGGGCCTTTAAGCCATATCCGGGTCTTGAACCCATCTCTGGCCCATCGTCTTCAAGCTTGGCTCCGGGCTTCTGGCAACGACCATATGAGTAACCCGGCCCCTCCTGGCGGGTGACTCTAAGGTCTATATCCTCAACACCTCCTCAATTTTTTTATTTGTTCCTTCAAGTAATTGTTTTCTTCTTCAACTAAATTTAACCTCTCGACAATAGGGTCGGTTAGAATTTCTGGTTCAACCACCTCCTAGATAAATAAAATCTATGTCACGTTGGTCGTTATAATTGTCATAAACAATAAATGAACCAAATGGTTATAAAAGGATAATATATACCACATCCGAATCATAGACAGGACGAGGGCCGACGGGGGTGGATACCAAAACCATTGCACTATATAATAACAAGGAATAATAAAAGTAACAAAATTAGACAAGTAACTATCTGAAGTAAGAATTTTTTTCTTTCAGAAAGAAGATAAGAACAAGAGGCTCACCACGGTGGTGCCGGCGACGAGATCGGCGCGGGCGATCGACGGCGGTGAAGACGGGGACGGGGCGTGACGGACCGCTAATATAAACCTAGACAAATCTCGGGAAAAATGGAGCTAGGAGGTCGAGCTTCGAGAGGAGAAAGCTTAACTAGTGTGGCTCGGGAATTTCATCGAACACCTCATGTGCATAGGAGGTGAGCTAGAGCACCCAAATGCCCTCCCCTCGCCAGCTAGCAAAAATCAGAGCACTGTGGAGTGCTCTGCGGCAGCGATGGGGTATATATAGGCAACTCATTTTTTCCGGTTCATGGCTGGAACCGGGACTAAAGCCCAGCCTTCTGTCCCGGTTCAAGCCAAGAACCGGTACCAATGGTTGTGGGCCAGGAGCGAGGACCGTTGGTCCCGGTTCGTGCCCAGAACCGGGACAAATGGGTTCACACGAACCGGGATGTCACGCCCAAGATGCGACTCTATCCTAAAGGAACACGAAGGTCCCACCAAGGATAGAAGTGCATCTTGAAGACGCTTTTGCAAGGTGGATATCATTACATCAACATTACATAATATTTGGGGATACATACAAGGCATACAAATGCCGCAAGAATACATCAATACATCATACATAAGCTCAACATCCGACTACGGATGAAACATAAACAGAAACTCAAACGACATCCACCCTGCTAACCCAGGCTGCCGACCTGGAACCTATCCCCTGATCGAAGAAGAAGCGGAAGAAGAACTCCAAAACAAGACATCGCACTCGCGTCATGATCATCGCAAAACCTGTACCTGCAACTGGTGGTGTAGTAATCTGTGAGCCACGAGGACTCAGCAATCCCATTACCATGGGTATCAAGACTAGCAAAGCTTAAAGGGGAAGGAATGGATAAGGTGGTGAGGTTGCAGCAGCGACTAAGCAAGTATGGTGGCTAACTTACGCAAATAAGAGCGAGAAGAGAAGCAAAGGAACGGTCGTCAACTACTAATGATCAAGAAGTGATCCTGAACCCCTACTTACGTCAAACATAACCCAGAAACCGTGTTCACTTCCCGGACTCCGCCGAGAAGAGACCATCACGGCTACACACGCGGTTGATGCGTTTTAAATAAGTCAAGTGTCAAGTTCTCTACAACCGGATATTAACAAATTCCCATCTGCCACATAACCGCGGGCACGGCTTTCGAAAGGTAATACCCTGCAGGGGTGTCCCAACATAGCCCATCATAAGCTCTCACGGTCAACGAAGGATATTCCTTCTCCCGGGAAGACCCGATTAGTCTCGGAATCCCGGTTAGAAGACATTTCGACAAAGGTAAAACAAAACCAGCAAAGCCGCCCGGATGTGCCGACAAATCCCGATAGGAGCTGCACATATCTCGTTCTCAGGGCACACCGGATGAGCCAGATGTCGGGTTGGCATAGACCCTGGTTGCCCAGGGGGCGCCGGACATCGCTCGGTTTGGACCAGCACTTGGAGAAGCACTGGCATAGATGCATTAATAATATATAAGAGATATTGTGATATCCCAACATAAACATAATCCAACACGGAGCAATCTTCGTCCTCACCTGCAACTAGCAACGCTATAAGAGGGGCTAAGCAAAAGCGGTAACATAGCCAAACAACGGTTTGCTAGGAAGGGTGACAAAGGTTAGAGGTTCATGGCAAATTGGGAGGCTTGAAGAGCAAGAGAACAGGTAGCGCAGCAAAGCGATAGAACGAAGCAACTAGCATAGCAATGATAGTAATGAGATCCAAGGTGACGGTCATCTTGCCTGAAATCCCGCTAGGAAGAAGAACGAATCCATGAAGAAGATGAAGCCACGAAGACGAACGAATCCTCACGATCGCAACGACACGGGAACTATCGAGAAGAAGCACACAACAAGGTAAACACACCACACATGAACAAGGCATGATGCTCAACCAAGTATGATGCATGACAAGGCTATATGAAGCTACTCGCGGCAAGAGATGATGCATACAAGAACAACACATCAAGGCAAGTTTAAATGAGGCCGGAAACAACATATAACAAATCCGGTAAGTCCTCATATGCAAATTTCGAAATTGGTCCAGAACTGAATAAACATTATGTTTAAGTTGTTAAACAGCAAGTTAAAGAGCACCATGATGATCTAGACGAAATTCAAGTCAAGTTACATATAAAGTTCATTAGATTCGGAGCTACGGCCTAGAAGATATGAGCAAGACAAGTTAAACATGGCATTGATGCAAAATGCATACAAACATCAAGCAAACACCTCAAAACAAGGATGAAACATGATAATATGGAACTACATACAAAACTAAGCATGTTTCATATATAGCATGCTCAAAACGGAGCAACGGTGCAACACATACACTCCAAACAAGTCATAGCAACAATCTGTCCAAAACAGCAACTAGGCATATAGCAATCACCAAAACAATATGCTACAGCAACTCAACATGAAAACAAAAGGAATGGACATGATGTACAGGTAAAGAAAAACAAAACATGAACACTGAACTATCTCCATAAATCACTAGAACATGCTCAGAAGGACATGGCAAGATTGCAAAAAATAACAGGTTCACAGACTTGGCAGAATTACTGGACAAGACAGAAACAGCATCAGGTAGCAATGTTCAGAGCACTAAATCAACATGCCACAGGAGCTTAACATAGCAAAGAAAAGCATGGCATTAATCTACTCAAAGCATATAACAAAAGCCTCTTTCTGACCATAAGCCAAAAAGGACCAGAAGATATCATGGCAAGCATGTAAACATAGCAAGTTTCGTTATCAGGTTTCAGACTTGGCAGAAAACAGAGCGTGGCAAAAACTATAATAAGAAGGCATGTTTGTGAGCTTGATGCACTCAGTACAGAGCAATGCATGAAAAAACAAGCATACCTACAGCAAGATGGCATGTTTGTGAAGCTATCCATGGCAAGAGCAAATACATAGCATGTATGGATCAACTACAATAAGCTTGGCAAAATTGCATATCATGTTAAGAATCTGCCAGAAATATTTTATAGCAAAAGTAGAGCAAGATTGAGTCATGCTATGGCACTCCATAATTGCAAACAAGAGCAGGAATGGATCAATTACAACAATATCTACAAAACATCCTTACTGAACATCTCCAAAATATGCATGGATCTCTCTGTAGCATCAAGTTTATATGGCAACAAAATAACAGCAGACAAAGACTTAAGAGAAATCACCACAGAGATCACAAAAATACATGGCATACACCCTTGGAAAGATGGCATGGCATACTTCAAAACACATGTAGAGCTCATGCCCACAAGATGCACAGATTAAATGTAACAAAAATAACAAATCACCAAGTTCTGCTAAGAACCAGCAGATAACAGCAACAAGCCCTCTTCCAACAGAGATTTGGGCATCAAGATGACCTCTAATGAACATGGTGCAATTGAACAAAATGTAGAGCATCACGAGACGAACAATTTGACATATTATATATGCAAAATGGATCTACGAGCAGAAAGTTACGCTAGGTCAAACAAGTGCACATGAGATGGAAAAATCTAGGACAGTCAAAAACAGAAAAAAAAAACAGGTGAGCGACATATAGCTAAATGACGCCCAGGGCGTGGGAATAGGGCATCTCACCACGTGGGCTTCGACCCAGGTGAAGAGGAGGCCAGGCAGGCCGGACGGGAGGCCTGGGCTGGGCCGCGGCTGGAGGAGGCCTAGGACGGGGGCCCACGTGGAAAGAGGCAAGGCGGGCCGGCGGATCTGGGCTGGGCCTCGGCTTCGGCTGGGCCGTGGGGCCCACGAGGACGACGCCGGCGCGCGGAGGCAGGGGAGGCCGACAATGCGAGGAAACCGGCGAGGGCGACGCGCCGGCGATGGAGGAGGCCGGGAACGGAGCGGCATGGGGCGGATCCAACCTCCTGGGCAACGGATCTGGCCGGAGCGAGGCCGGACGGCGGCGAAGAGGCGGCGGGTCGCGGGTTCGCCGGCGATGCGGAACACTGCGGTGGGGAGGAGGTGAGGCGCGGTCACCGGGGTGGCGGACGGGCGGCGCGGACGACGGGGAACGGCGGGGACGCGGCAGCCCCGGGCGT